>NW_027440153.1:0-11319 GCF_031893055.1 Leptodactylus fuscus | reverse complement strand
CAGTGGTCACCAGACCAAGCCCCCAGGCTCTGGGCCACACAGGCACAATACTATAGGAATGGCAGACACCATGTGAACAGATCTCCAAAAATTCACCTTACCAAATTGCTTAAGTCAGAGGACTGAGCACTTGTCGGTGGGTCCCTTATACAGTCTCCAGTCTCTAGGGTGAGAGTGGGCACCAAAGCAAAACAACAAAAATAGAGGGGCCAGACTTACCATGAAGCACTTATGGAGAAACAGGGTATTGGAATAGCCTGAAGATGGAAGCCACTGTGGTTGGAAAGCTTGTAAACGTAATCCATGTGGATAGCCAACAAAGGTATCATACCTTCAATATTGCAGGATTTTTTCTGGCTAACATGATATTACACAATTTTTACGTATACAAAGTAAATTCAACAAACACAGTGTTATTATTCAGATTTCAGCCCTCGGAGGCCTCACGGCCCTCAATTCTCAGCCTTTTTTTACTTTTGTCTACTCACGCACACTAATCAGACTGGAAACAGCTTAAAATAGAGCGAGGACGTTGTACCATTGAGGGACGTAGACAGGTCAGGGCGCGATTCCTCAGCCCCAGGTGATCATTACAGAAACACTAATCATTTCATTATAGGTTAAACTAAGAGATTCTACAGCAATCATTAGCACGGGGGATTGGGATTCTACGAACATGAATACAATGAGAAAAACATGCAAATAACAACCACGGGCTCAGAAAATAATCATCTCCATTGGGCATTGCACTAGACATGCAACAGTAGGGCCAATTATGTAGATGTGAAGGTTACATTAGTGTTTGGGACTGCTTGAAGGAAACATGGAGGGATCATGAATGTACCATGCCAGTTATTACATACAGAACCTGCACAAGCTCCGGGCCTTGCTCATGTGTACCCTATGTATCACACTGTTCCATGGTGAGGCAAAAATTGGTAAATGTTACACAATTGTAAGTGACAAAAAGGCCTTGTGTGGAGCCATTCTCAGCCCATTCTCGACATCCACTGTAATAGATGGCGTATGTTTAAATATGACAGCGGGCCAGGTGCTTAGCCATAGCCACTGGGTCTCCTCTATAATATACAGCAGTGCCTCAATTGCTGGGCCCAGTGATCTGTCACCATGCCTGTTGAAGCCTTCCAGGCTTGTATTGTATGCACTTCTATTGCAGGCTGCTATATGCAGCCTGTAATAGATGTGCTAACATTTCATGCATTATCCTTTGTATTTATATTTGTATCCTTTTGCATTATATTTGCTTTGTAAGGTATTGCATTAGGGGTCAGACCCCCTGGGGTTCAAAATATACAACATAAAAAAAAGAAAAAAATTCTAAAAAAAATAAAAGAAATTAAACAAGCCCTTTCCCTAGAATATATATAAAAGTAAAAAAAAAAAAAAAAAAAAAAGTGAAAAACAAATTAGGTATAGATGAAAAAACCCAGTCTACAAAGTTGTGAATAAAATAGACATTTCTCAAAATAATATAACTAAAAAGCACATCTGACCCACAAATAAAGATGCCTTATGCATCCCTAGACACAGAAAAATAAAAAAGTTGTGATTGTCAGAATATGGCGACTCCAAGAAAAACATTGTTTTTTGCAAAGTTTTGGATTAAAGTGTAAATAAAACTATAAAAAATTTGGAATCCTCAGAATTATACCAAGCCATAGACTACAGGTGAAATGTCATGTTGGCCGTACAGTGAATTCCATAAAAACAAAATCGTAGAAATACAATTTTTCTCCAATTCCACCCCGTTCCTCTCAGTTTTTTCCAGCTTTATTATACAATCTACACAGGGCCAGCGTCAGCACATGGCATAGTCGGGCAAGTGCCGGGGCCCGCAGAGCCTCTGGGGGCCCCCCAGCACTTGGTCGCCCCAGCACTTGCCTGTCCTGATTTCAGCTCATTGGTGTCCGTCGGACGCTGATGAGCTGAATACATAGGCGATTAAAGCAGGAGCTGTCACAGCTCAGCTCCTGCTTTATTGCTGTGGTCTGGCTTCTGCATTTGTAGGTGCAATGTGATGATGTCACATCGGGCCTACAACTATGTGAGTGAGTGAGAGCGGAGAGAGTGGTGGGGGAGCGTTGGAAGGTGAGTGTAAGTGTTTGTTTTGTGTTACTCATTAAGGTGGAACATAATGAAGGGGCCCCATGAAACTGGGGGCAAATGAAGGGGGGGGGGAACGGCATGACACTGGGGCAGATGAAGGGGGAGGGACAGCATGACACTGGGGAAGATGAAGGGGGGAATGGCATGAGACTGGGGTAGATGAAGGGGGGAGAGAACGGCATGACACTAGAGAAGATGAAGGGGGGATGGCATGACACTGGGGCAGATGAAGGGGTGATAGAATGGCATGAAACTGTGGGCAGATGAAGGGGGGAGAATGGCATGAAACTGGGGACAGAGATGGAGGGGGGGGCATGAAACTGGGGGCAGAGGAAGGGTGTATATGAAACTGTGGGAGAGATGGACGGGGGGCATATAATTGACGGGTGACTGTAGGAGGATTATATTGTGTGGGAGCACATGAAAAATGAATGAGAATGGGTGGAGTCAACATAAAAGTGGGCAGAGCTAAATTTGCTGCGGCGCACCCGGATTTTGTCCCTCTTTCTACTCTTCAAAAGCTGGGAGGTATGGTGTAGGTGACGCTGCACTCCTGCGTGACGTCACTCGCTTCATCCACCCACAGCGGCGCGCAGTGTCCCGCCTCCTCCACAAGGGGGCCCACTGAGGCTCTGTCACCCAAGGGCCCATAAAAACCTGGAGCCGGCCCTGAATCTACAGAATATTACATGATTCCTTTACAAAATGCAATTGGTCCAGCAATCATTAAGTCCTCCTATAGATCTGTGATCGGAAAAATAGAAAAATTTATTGGGTTTGTTTGGATGACGAGGAGTCAAAAACGAAAAAAAAAAAAATCATAAAAAATTCCTGTGGCTGGAGGAGGTAAAAATAAGTTTAACATTAAAAAATAAATGTGATTTTCTAGTGATTTTCTGGCAACGCATTCGCTTTAAGCCGGGGACGTATATCAATAATCTGATTTATTCTCCTTGGGGAAAATTCCTTTTTTTGGTGTTCATTGAGGCTTTTTTTTGTAAATTACAGGAAATGAAAGGGCTCATTCAAGTTTCATTAACACATTTTTTCATCTTACGCAGGGACCGTGTTTGTCATATTCTTATTTACATCTGAGAGTCTAAAAAAAGAGCAGAACGGAAAGTGTCCCAGAACACAGCAGGCAGGTGCCGAAAAACCCAACGTCTTCCAATCCTTTCAGAAGGAAATCAGTCTGGAAATAGATCCGCTTACTTATGTTTACTTACCAAGTCTGCTCCTCATGAATATGGATAAGGGAATATTTAGGAGCTGTGAGAAATTCATTGTTTAAGTGCAAACTTTCTATTTTCGGTTGAACGTGATTGTTTCGGTATTATTTTAGAATTAGGATCCTCGATGAACCTTTGGGATTTGTCCTCATTCCAAAAAGAGAGGTAAGTCCTGGAAAAAAATGAGGTCCATTGTGAATGGTGGAGGGTGGTCATAGAGAAGAGTCACCAGGTTGGGTTGGACAATGTTTTACTTTTTCCATGCATCCTGCCTTCATTCTAAAAGGTGAAGAAGTTGAGCCCATTGCTTTTTCGGGGAAGTAGGGTGCAAGTTTACTGTTTTTTTTGTAAATGAAAAGGGGGGCATATAAGGTAAGGAGGAGTCATTTGGAAAATGGATCTCAAGTCCATTGCACACATTCGTATCATATGTATTAAGCCTTTTTGATTGTTACATTGACATCATGACAAAATATACCAATAATGGATAAAATTCCGGCATCAAGAAATGATAAAAAAAAATACAAAAACAGCTTCACAGCTCCATGGAAAAAAACCCACATGTAGCTCTCCTACGCGTTTCAGGGCAACAGACTCCTTACTCATGGCTTGATTTTGGCCTTTTTGATGGTCACCTTGATATCATGATGCTTGTGCCAAAATGTCATGACTAGAGATGAGCGAGTAGTATTTGATCGAGTAGGTATTCGATCGAATACTACAGTATTTGAAATACTCGTACTCGATCGAGTACCACTCGCTATTCGAATGGAAAAGTTCGATGCAGAACCAGCATTGATTGGCCGAATACTATACAGTTGGCCAATCAACGCTGGTTCTTCTCCTACCTTTAGAAGTCTTCTCCGTGCAGCTTCCCTGCGGTGTCTTCCGGCTCTGAATTCACTCTGCCATGAGCCTCTTGTAGTGTGGGCATGCGCAGTCGGCTCTGCCTATGCCCGATGCCTGGCAGAGTGAATTCAGAGCCGGAAGACGCCGCGGGGACGCTGCAAGGAGAAGACTGCTCGGAGGATCCAGCCCGACCCTCACTTGTGGACTTGGTAAGTATAATTTGATCGAACGTTGCCTACCCCTGAAACCAGCATTTTCCCCCCATAGACTATAATAGGGTTCGATATTTGATTCGAGTAGTCAAATATTGAGGGGCTACTCGAAACGAATATCGAATCTCGAACATTTTACTGTTCGCTCATCTCTAGTCATGACGTGGTGTCATGACGAGTAGTGTTCGATCGAATAGGTGTTTGATCAAATACTACGGTACTCGAAATACTCGTACTCGATCAAACACTACTAGCTGTTTGAAGTTTAAGGTTCGATGCAGAACCAGCGTTGATTGTCAGAATGCTATACATTCTGCCAATCAACTCTGGTTCTTCTGTTACCTTTAGAAGTCTTCTCCGCGCAGCGTCCCCGCGGCGTCTTCCAGCTGGAATTCACTCTGCCTGCACAGTCGGCTCTGCCTAGGCCCCGATGCCTAGGCAGAGTGAATTCCAGCCAGATGAAGACGTGGGGACTCTGCGCGGGAGAAGACTTCAAGGAGAATTCAGCCCGACCATCACTCGTGGACTTGGTAAGTATAATTTTATCGAATTTTGCCTACCCCTGAAAGGAGCATTTCCCCCCCCATAGACTATAATGGTGTTCGAAATCCATTTGAACAGTTGAACAGTGTGCGGCTGTTCGAATCAGATTTCGAACCTCGGACATTTTAGTGTTCGCTCCTCTCTACTGGTGACTCCAAATCACAGACCTCAACATGACTCAAGGAGTCGAGCGTCACCGAGAAGAGACTGCAAATGCAAGACAGCACCGAGCCGTATATGGTAAAGTATTGTATGGGTGGGGGTGTACCAACAATTGTTTAGTATGCTCTGACCTGATGGAGTTGTGATGAATTCACAACTACCATAAGTGCCTGGGAACCATTTACAGGGGGACACTCCCTTGGTGTGGTAGAGTAGCCAGAGCCTATTCACCAATGGTGTAGAATGATATGTGCATGGACCAGAACAAAGGATTGCGCTTCATCGGGATAGATGACAAACCATTTTATTAAAGTTTAGCACAACGCATTTCAAGAACAAAGGACCACGCTTCACCGAAATGGATGATAAACCATTTTATTAAAGTTCTTAAAGTGACCACTTTCCCTGACGAAGACAAGAGCGCCGAAATGCGCGTCGGGTGACCCGCTCACCACAGGTCCGGGGCACTAGCCTAGCCCTACACATGGGTAAGCACATTTGGTTTTGATATTACATAATGAACTGGTCTCTTTCGACATGTCATATACTTGTGTATTTGTTTGCATACGGGTTCACTGCTTTTGAGCGACCGTCTGCAACTATTAAACCTAGTTGCAGGTCTTTGAGATACTGAGATACTGATACTGGGACACAGCTGTTGTTCTCAGCTAGATATGAGGTTGTGCTTTACTACTGACTGGTGGCTACAATAGCGTTTACTGATATACTTATATGTGCAGACACTCTTTATTACGTCCTCATGCTTATTATGTTCCATCCTTATGTTAATGTGCTTTCTAACTTGGAGTGTATTTATAAACACCATGTGATTCGGCAATATAATGTTTTAACAAAGGGACGATGAAACCTTGACTAAGCGGATTCTTTGTGGGAATTGTTTCCTGTATTGTGTTTTCTTGTTATAATTGTATTAACATATTAATACACATTTTTATATTTACCATATGCTGAGTGTACAGTCTACCTCGTTTTTTGTTTTTTTCTGGTGACTTTTGAACAATGAAGAGAACAGGGCACTTGTTACTCCAACCTAATCCTTTCACTTGGACTCATTGTTGGACCTCTAATATGATATTGATGGTTCACACGTTGTTGTTTATGTAAAAAAAAAAAAAATAGTGCTTACAAAAATTTCAACTTTATTATCAATTAAAAAAAAAACAAAAAAACTTTATACAAGTTCATACAAACCAGGAATAGAGATTGTTTGGAAATCTCTTTTGTAAAATTTTTGTGTTTGTTCTTTTTCCCATAACCCCTTGTAATCCAAAAATTGGAATGGAGGGGTAATAATTGAAACTTTTTTTATTTGTTTTTTGTGCCTCCCAGTATTTCTGTTTTTACTATTTAGTTTTTACAGGCAGAGCGAAGAAATAAATCTTGCAGTTTTATGCAACTTTCCTTGGTTCCGGTAACGCTCAGTTCTCAATGTCACGGTCAACCTGTGTTTCCTTTCTCTGTAAAGTGAAAAATCTTTAATACAAAAAAAAAAAAAAGTTTTGAAAGAAAAAGAAAAAAGAGGAAAAGGATGAAAATTAGAAGTAATTGCGGCTTCGCAGAAAGAGGAAACGTTACAATTCATTTTAGTTTCCCACATACAATCATTTGAAGCCTCATCTACATTTACCTACATGTCTAGAGGCGAAGATCAAAGTCACACGTTACTGGATAGACTCTAGTCACAAATTTGGATGAAGAAATTTTAGAGATTTTCTAAAAACCTGTTTGAAATATCAGATTGAAGCCTTGTGTGACTATATACATGGAGCAAAGTTTAACCCTTTAAGGAGCAAAATTCATAACTTGTATTATTATTATTATTATTATTATTATTATTATTATTATTATTATTATTATTCTTATTATTCTTATTATCATTATTATTATTATTTTATATGATTTATTATATTTTTTTATTTTTTTAAAAATTATTATTTTTATTTTTTGCTTATATAATGGTTTATTTTTTGCAAGAGTTAGATTTTTCCCTGACACCATTTGCGAGGTCCATATAATGTTTTGATTGGCTTTTGTTAAAGTCTTTTGGAGAAGGGGGGGTGGTGGGAACACATGGAAGGATGACTTATTCTAGCGGGTCATTATGATGTCACCGATTCTATATTTATATTGGTTTTATTATATTTCACCACTTTTACTACATAAAACGTCATTTTGCAAAATAAGCTATTTAAAAATATTCTTTTTCTATCTCACTTACGGGGCTGCACTTTGACTAATTTCGTGTTGTGGAAGAAACCCAAGAGCTTATAAGAAACCAAAAGAAACCTGTTATGTGAGACCACCATTAGATGAGAACATAAACACATTATGCAGAAATTATTAAAATATGTATACTAACATTAATAGGAGGACAAGTTGCAAATTCTGGTCTTCATAAATCACATACATAAGAAACACAGTGATGTCACAGTACAGGATAATACACACAGTGATGTCACAGTACAGGATAATACACACAGTGATGTCACAGTAGAGAGATAATACACACAGTGATGTCACAGTACAGGATAATACACACAGTGATGTCACAGTACAGGGATAATATACACAGTGATGTCACAGTACAGGATAATACACACAGTGATGTCACAGTACAGGATAATACACACAGTGTTGTCACAGTACAGAGATAATACACACAGTGATGTCACAATACAGGGATAATACACACAGTGATGTCACAGTATAGAGATAATACACACAGTGATGTCACAGTACAGAGATAATACACACAGTGATGTCACAGTACAGGGATAATACACACAGTGATGTCACAGTACAGGATAATACACACAGTGATGTCACAGTACAGGATAATGCACACAGTGATGTCACAGTACAGAGATAATACACACAGTGATGTCACAGTACAGGATAATACACACAGTGATTTCACAGTACAGGATAATACACACAGTGATGTCACAGTACAGGGATAATACACACAGTGATGTCACAGTACAGGATAATACACACAGTGATGTCACAGTACAGGGATAATACACACAGTGATGTCACAGTACAGGATAATACACACAGTGATGTCACAGTACAGGGATAATACACACAGTGATGTCACAGTACAGGATAATACACACAGTGATGTCACAGTACAGGATAATACACACAGTGATGTCACAGTACAGGGATAATACACACAGTGATGTCACAGTACAGGATAATACACACAGTGATGTCACAGTACAGAGATAATACACACAGTGATGTCACAGTACAGAGATAATACACACAGTGATGTCACAGTACAGGGATAATACACACAGTGATGTCACAGAACAGAGATAATACACACAGTGATTTCACAGTACAGGATAATACACACAGTGATGTCACAGTACAGGGATAATACACACAGTGATGTCACAGTACAGGATAATACACACAGTGATGTCACAGTACAGAGATAATACACACAGTGATTTCACAGTACAGGATAATACACACAGTGATGTCACAGTACAGGGATAATACACACAGTGATGTCACAGTACAGGATAATACACACAGTGATGTCATAGTACAGGGATAATACACACAGTGATGTCACAGTACAGGATAATACACACAGTGATTTCACAGTACAGGGATAATACACACAGTGATGTCACAGTACAGGATAATACACACAGTGATGTCACAGTACAGGGATAATACACACAGTGATGTCACAGTACAGGGATAATACACACAGTGATGTCACAGTACAGGATAATACACACAGTGATGTCACAGTACAGGATAATACACACAGTGATGTCACAGTACAGGATAATACACACAGTGATGTCACAGTACAGGGATAATACACACAGTGATGTCACAGTACAGGATAATACACACAGTGATGTCACAGTACAGAGATAATACACACAGTGATGTCACAGTACAGGGATAATACACACAGTGATGTCACAATACAGAGATAATACACACAGTGATGTCACAGTACAGAGATAATACACACAGTGATGTCACAGTACAGAGATAATACACACCGTGATGTCACAGTACAGGATAATACACACAGTGATGTCACAGTACAGAGATAATACACACAGTGATGTCACAGTACAGGGATAATACACACAGTGATGTCACAGTACAGGATAATACACACAGTGATGTCACAGTACAGGATAATACACACAGTGATGTCACAGTACAGAGATAATACACACAGTGATGTCACAGTACAGAGATAATACACACAGTGATGTCACAGTACAGGATAATACACACAGTGATGTCACAGTACAGGATAATACACACAGTGATGTCACAGTACAGGATAATACACACAGTGATGTCACAGTACAGGATAATACACACAGTGATGTCACAGTACAGAGATAATACACACAGTGATGTCACAGTACAGAGATAATACACACAGTGATGTCACAGTACAGAGATAATACACACAGTGATGTCACAGTACAGGATAATACACACAGTGATGTCACAGTACAGGATAATACACACAGTGATGTCACAGTACAGGATAATACACACAGTGATGTCACAGTACAGGGATAATACACACAGTGATGTCACAGTACAGGATAATACACACAGTGATGTCACAGTACAGGGATAATACACACAGTGATGTCACAGTACAGGATAATACACACAGTGATGTCACAGTACAGGGATAATACACACCGTGATGTCACAGTACAGGATAATACACACAGTGATGTCACAGTACAGAGATAATACACACAGTGATGTCACAGTACAGAGATAATACACACAGTGATGTCACAGTACAGGATAATACACACAGTGATGTCACAGTACAGGGATAATACACACCGTGATGTCACAGTACAGGATAATACACACAGTGATGTCACAGTACAGAGATAATACACACAGTGATGTCACAGTACAGAGATAATACACACAGTGATGTCACAGTACAGGATAATACACACAGTGATGTCACAGTACAGGGATAATACACACCGTGATGTCACAGTACAGGATAATACACACAGTGATGTCACAGTACAGGATAATACACACAGTGATGTCACAGTACAGAGATAATACACACAGTGATGTCACAGTACAGGATAATACACACCGTGATGTCACAGTACAGGGATAATACACACAGTGATGTCACAGTACAGGATAATACACACAGTGATGTCACAGTACAGAGATAATACACACAGTGATGTCACAGTACAGAGATAATACACACAGTGATGTCACAGTACAGGATAATACACACAGTGATGTCACAGTACAGAGATAATACACACAGTGATTTCACAGTACAGGATAATACACACAGTGATGTCACAGTACAGGGATAATACACACAGTGATGTCACAGTACAGGATAATACACACAGTGATGTCACAGTACAGGATAATACACACAGTGATGTCACAGTACAGGATAATACACACAGTGATGTCACAGTACAGGATAATACACACAGTGATGTCACAGTACAGGATAATACACACAGTGATGTCACAGTACAGAGATAATACACACAGTGATGTCACAGTACAGAGATAATACACACAGTGATGTCACAGTACAGGGATAATACACACAGTGATGTCACAGTACAGGATAATACACACAGTGATGTCACAGTACAGAGATAATACACACAGTGATGTCACAGTACAGGATAATACACACAGTGATGTCACAGTACAGGATAATACACACAGTGATGTCACAGTACAGAGATAATACACACAGTGATGTCACAGTACAGAGATAATACACACAGTGATGTCACAGTACAGAGATAATACACACAGTGATGTCACAGTACAGGATAATACACACAGTGATGTCACAGTACAGGATAATACACACAGTGATGTCACAGTACAGAGATAATACACACAGTGATGTCACAGTAAAGAGATAATACACACAGTGATGTCACAGTACAGGGATAATACACACAGTGATGTCACAGTACAGGATAATACACACAGTGATGTCACAGTAGCAGGATAATACACACAGTGATGTCACAGTACAGGATAATACACACAGTGATGTCACAGTACAGGGATAATACACACAGTGATGTCACAGTACAGGATAATACACACAGTGTTGTCACAGTACAGGCTAATACACACAGTGA
>NW_027440152.1:0-12441 GCF_031893055.1 Leptodactylus fuscus | reverse complement strand
CCCGGAACACCGCAGTAAACTGATACCTTGAAAGAAAAGACCCATCGGAATGTCACAGCAGCGGGCCGGAGGCTCCTGCAGGCAACAACAACGAGTAAACCGACCAGCAATGTACAGGACAAACGCAGGAACCGCTAACCGCACCCAAGTGCACCCACTTCCCAACACCCGACTGGTCCGTCTTAGACCGGCGCAACCTAACTGCCAAACAGCCCTCCACCAAGTCAACGTCCCCGCACAACAAACCGCCCGGGATCGAACAAGACAGAGAGACAAGTTCCCCCACCCTAAAGGCCCCAAAAAACGCCAATGAAAATGCAAAACGGAACAACGCCGCCTCATACTCGGAACTAAAATAGCTGTCAACCTGAGCACAAAGCCGCCCCAACAACAAAAAGGTAATCGGGCGCCTGACGTCCACGCTAACCTTGCCTTTTCGGAAACCCTTCAGAGCCCGCACGACCAGGAAGTGTTTCGTCACATCCACATAACCCCTAATCTTCAAACCAAAAGAGACAGCCGACACCACACCGTTAACCCTAGATACCGACCAACCATCCTCCTCCCACCTATGCAGCAGCAACAACAACACACCCACCCTATCCAAGTCACTAAGTGCAGGACCCAGAGCCTCCAACCCCCGCTCCCAAATCCCCCAAGCAGCTATATACTTAGCCCAGGTGGAAGGAGCTAACGACGCTCTGATCAATCGCCCAGCTTCTCTGAGACCAGCTCCCACAAGTCCGGAGGACACGGGATCCCGTCCGCCGCAGCCCCTGGCGCAAGGGACCGAAACCGCTCCCACTGGAAACGAGACAAAGCATCGGCAATGTCATTCTTGACACCGGGCACATGCACCGCAACCACCCATGCATTCAAACACAAACAACGAAGCACCAAACGCTGTAACAATCTAATCACAGGTGGGGAGGAAGCAGAAGTGTTATTAATGGCTGACACCACCGACATGTTATCACAATGGAACCTGACCTTCCTATCGCGAAAGGCCTCACCCCAAATAGAAACAGCAACCACAATTGGAAAAAGCTCCAATAAGGTCAAATTCCTTGTCAAGCCTAACTCCCGCCAAGCCAGGGGCCAAGGAGCGGCGCACCACTGCCCACCGTAAAAGGCCCCAAAGCCCTGTCCTCCCGCTGCATCCGTAAAAAGCTTGCAATCAAAAACATCTACCACAGCCGACTGCATAAGGGAACGACCATTATACTGCTCTAGAAACGATTGCCACACCAACAGATCATCCCTCTGGGCTCTCCCCAACCGAACAAAATGACGAGGATTAGTCAATCCCTTCGTGGCACCTGCCAGCCGGCGGTTAAAAAACCGGCCCATCGGCATCACGCGGCAGGCAAAGTTCAACTTGTCCAACAAGGACTGCAAGTCGCGAAGCATAATCTTCCTACGACGGCCAGCCAGCCTCACCACATGCCGCAAATCTGCAATCTTGGACTCAGGCAATCTGAACTCCATTGCCACCGTGTCCAATTCAATGCCCAAGAAGCTCAATCTAGTGCGCGGACCCTCAGTCTTATCTGGAGCAAGAGGCACCCCAAACCTACCCGCGACCCATTTCGTAGTGGCTAACAGGGCAGCACACACATCCGTGCCCGCCGGACCTATACACAAAAAATCATCGAGATAATGAATCACAGATTCACTACCCGAGACTTCCCTAATCACATGCTCCAAGAAAGTGCCGAAGGCCTCAAAATACGCGCAGTAGATAGAGCAACCCATGGGCAGGCACCTATCAACGTAAAACCCTCCCTCCCAAAAACAACCCAACAAACGAACGCTCTCGGGGTGAACCGGCAAGAGGCAAAAAGCCGCCTCGACATCGGTCTTAGCCAACAACGCCCCGAGACCGCACCGCTGGACCCAATGAACTGCCGCGTCAAAGGACGTGTACACCATTGAGCAGAGTTCAGGAGCGATGCCGTCATTGACCGACGTGCCCTTAGGGTACGACAAATGATGTATAAGCCGAAACTGGTTCAGCTCCTTTTTGGGTACCACACCCAACGGCGACACTACCAAGGCGGGGAAGCAAAGGGGCCAGCCATCCTCCCAAGTGCGACTTACTTGCGCAACTTGGCGGATACAACCTCCCTATGTTCCATCGCCGATCTAAGATTCTTGGTGGAAAAAGGGACAACATGGGGCGGGGGGGGGGGGGATCCTGAACCCATCCCGAAAACCCTCTAACAAAAAACGCGCCCTATCCCCATCAGCATATCTACTTAGATATGGCAGCATTGCCTCCAGCCTCACCGGAGTCACCCCCTTGTCCACTGCCGGGCAAAGCCTTGCCCTTTTGTTTCCGCAAACATCGGGTATCCCCGTGAGAGGACCCACCGCAGAAGGAACAGGAGTGCTTGAATTTACACGTAAGGCCGAACTTGCAACGCCCTTCATTAAATTGCCAGCACAACCCAAATTTATGTTGGGCCTGTTCCCCGAAACCGGACGCACCGAAACCACTCCCACTTTGGCCGGTTCCACCGGCCGACCCTGGAAAGGAGTGACTGAACTTGGAAGGGGCCATAACCCGCAGCCACAGACCTATATCCTTCTGGTCCCATCTAATACTCGGATGTACCGCTTTTCGCTGGCGAAACTGCTCGTCATACCTGAGCCAAGACTGTCCGCCATAGGTCCGATAAGCCTCACTGATAGAATCAACATAACAAAAGAGCGCCGAACAGTTGTCCGGCGCCTTCTCACCCACCACACTGGCTAAAATGTAAAAGGCCTGAACCCAATTACTAAAAGTTTGAGGAATCAAGTGCCACCGGCGCTTCTCCTCATCCTCCTTCTTGCTCTCCACCTTCTTTCCCTTATCCAGATTAAATTTGGCCAGAGGAAGCAACGAAAAGATTTCGACGTATTCGTCCTTCCAAATCTTTTCTTTAACTTCCTTTTTTAAATGCGCGCCCAAAGGACCCTCAAAGCAAACATACACCTCCCCATGAGCCCTGTCATCCAAACGCACAGAATCCACCTTCTCCTTTTCCGTTTGCACGGACACCGTCACCCCCTGTTGACCGTCAATAACCGGAGCCCCAGACGACTGCACCGACACCCCAGAAGGGACCCATGCTGTAACTGGGGAAACCGCAACACCCGACCCCAGGGAACTCAAAGCATTCACCACGGGGGGCAAACTACGCCCTCTACTGGGGACCCAGACACACTGCGCTCACAACGCGCCAACAAGTCCCTAATGCTACCCAAAAGTTCCCTAATCTCACTACCACCCGAACCCCCAGCTAACTGCCCCGACTCCATCCCACTAACTCCCTGTGACATAAGAATTGGGGGAAACAGACAAGACAAAGAAGGGTACTCACCAGACTGCACGGGTGCTGTGTGCCCACCAGTCGCAGCTCCTGAATCCGGATGACCTGGATCGCTGAAGAGAAGAAGGCTGGCATCTGGAGAAGGCTGGGGATCGCTACGCTGGCAGCTGCAGCAGGAATGGCTTGACTGGGGCTGTAGATGTGCACCTGCGTAATGACCACTGGAAACCGCATGCACCTCCGACCGGGGTTGCGAAGCTGGAATGGGAGGGCGGACACCATCCCGACTACCGCTGGAGCCGTCTGAAGACGCCGCTGGCCACGGGACCTCCTGGGAAGGCGAAGTAAGAAGAACAGGCCCACTTCCCGCCGGAGTATCACAGGAAGGGGCCGCATCCATGAGGTGTGTAGAGGACAGCAGACTGGGGGTGGGTGCCATGGCAACAGGGCCTGCAGCAGTGGCTCTCACCTCCGTGCAGGCCAAGAGGCTGTGTGGATTCCTCCCAGGCCTGGACCTGCGCCCCTGAGCAGTGGAGCGAGGAGCCCGACCTGGAGGGGCCCTAGAGGGACTCCTGCGCCTCCTGGCCTGAGGTGATCCGGTCTCCGGGCTTAATCTGGCAGGCGGGCGGGTGCGGCGCGCCGGCCGAGCAGGTGGTTCAGGAGCCGGGGGAAGGGAGACCTGCGAGGGGGGTGAAGCGGCAGCCGGACTCAGTAGCGCCGCGATCTGCTCCTGCAGCCATGCCTCCCCCCTGATGTCGGCAGCAGCGCTGAGCTGCTCCAAGAGGCGAGCTCTGGAGGCCATGGCGGAGACGAGCAGAGGAGAGTGGGAGCGACAACCTTCACACTTGCCGCGCAGCCCACGAGTGCCGCTACTCGGCTGCGCGGACTAATTGAAAGCAGCTCCGCTAAGCCCCGCCCACCCAACGGCTCCCGCCGAAGGCGGCTATTGGCTCCCCTACTGCCCGCCCCTCGTCATGCGTCGCTACGCCGGACGAGCCGTGGCTACGCTTGCCCTACCTCAGCCCCTGTGGGTTATCCACGTGCTGTCTCCAGCCTCCCCAGCCTTACCCGACTACTGGACTCCTGCTCCCGTATCACTAGTATTGTGACTCAGTATAGAACTGAATTGGTCCCTTAAAAATGGGTTTTTGAAATGTTGTTAGCGTATACAAAAATTGCTGGTTAGATTGTAAGCCTTAGGCTGGGTTCACACGATGTATTTTGGCTCGTAATTTGGCACGTAGACGCTGCGGCAGCTTTTGCGGGCCGTATACGCTTCCATTGATTTCAATGGGAGCGTGGATTGTATACACGGTGCTATTTTGCGGCCGCCGGCACGCATCTACGTGCCAAATTACGAGCCAAAATAAATCGTGTGAACCCAGCCTTATAATGTTAAAAAAAATGAATGTGTGTTTGATTCCAACATATAACAGAGCTATTCTACCAGAAGTAGAATGCAAAAAGCAGATATCTGCCCAAATAAAACATATTCATTCATTAAACCTCTCCATATCACAATATGTGGCCTGAAATTGCACAAAACCTGATTCACTTTTTTCTTGCCATTCTCTCACTATAACACGGTTAGGCAACCTTGGGCACTCCAGCTGTTGTAAAACTACAACTCCCAGCATGCATACTGGCTCTGCTGTTCTTGGAACTCGCATGAAAGTGAATGGAGGATGTTGGGAGCCATAGTTTCACAGCAGCAGGAGAGTTGAAGGTTGCTGACCTCCGCACTATGCCATACTTCCAGTGGTGTAACTAGGAATGGCGGGGCCTCGTGGCGAACTTTTGACATGGGGCCCCCCCCCCAACCAACACCGACGCCGAAGACCTCTACCGACCCCCTCCTCTGCACTCTATTATGTCCCTTAGTAAGCCCTGCACACAGTATTATGTCCCTTATTGGCCCCTGCACACAGTATTATCCACCATAGTGTCCCCTGCACACAGTATTATGTCCCACTGTGGACACCCATAAACAATTATTATACTCTGGGGTCTTTTCAGACCCCAGAGTATAATAATTGGAGACTCGGGGGAATAAAAACATTAAAAAAAAACAGTTGCTTACCTGTCCCCCGGCTCCTATGCTGTCCTATGCTCCTATGCTGTCCTTCTTTAATGATGTCAGACGCCACATGACCCGGGAAGCAGGCCGGGTCATGTGACGTCAGAGATGTCAGACAAGTATGAAGGAGGCCTGGCAGGATCGTGGAGAGTAAGTAACAGTATTTTTTACGTTCCTTTACCTCTCCCGGTCCGCCGATCATTATACTCGGGGGTCTGCAAAGATCCCCGAGTATAATGATAGTATTTGTGGGGCCCGCAGTGTCACTTGCCGATCCCGGCCCTGCCAGGATCGGCAAGTAAATAGGGCCTGTAACGGCCTATTAAAAAGAAAAAAAAAAACGCAGCGGTAGCGGCTGTCACCGGGCCCACTAATGGCCCGGGCTCTGTGGCAGCCGCCTCCGCTGCCTCTACGGTAGTTACGCTCCTGCATACTTCCTTGTTTTCACTTTCCACCATGCATTGCAACATAAGGCTACATGTACGTATGGCAGATTTCCCAAGCATGAATATTGTAGCATTTAATTCTATAAGAGTTTTTTTCATCACATGTACATGATGCAGATTGATTCTGCTCAGAGTGGATGAAGTTAGTACCGAAATCCACAACAAAATCCATATGAAAATTAATGTGTGACAAATTCCAATCCTCAGCAAACAGTTTTACCCTTGGTTTGCATCTGCATTTGGTAATCTGTTTGGGGATTTCGCAAGAGGACCCCCCAAACGGACTACCAAACGCATTTGCAAGTGGTGTGCATAGACTATAATGGGGTCCGTGTGCTTGCTGCGAGATCTCCGCAGACAGAAAAGTAGATTGAGAAGTACTTTCCTGTCCACATGTTCCCTGCGGAGATCTCACGGCAAGCACATGCACCCCATTATAATCCATCTAAATGCACACCGCTTGCAAATGTGTTCGGTAGTCCGTTCGAGGGGGTCCCCATGCGGACTTCAGTTGTTCAGTTGTGAACAAGGCCTTACATGTGTATGTAGCCTAACACGTGATACAGCTGTCTGTGTTTGGGACTCTTCCTTTTGTAGGAGTTATTTTGACTTGACTATTATTCCCAGATTGTGCCTTAGGTTTCTTTGAAAACCATTAATCTATATGGAATACCTTCAAAAAGGTGGTGCTAGCAGAAATTTCCTCTTTTCCACCAATGAGGTCTTATTTCCAAATTTCTTTCTTAGGGTGAATTCACACTGAGTAAACGCTAGCTTATTCTGAACGTAAAACACGTACAGAATAAGCGGCGTCTAAAGCAGCTCCATTCATTTCTATGGGAGCGGGGATACGAGCGCTCCCCATAGAAATGAATGGTCTGCTTCTTTCACTCCGTGCAGTCCCATTGAAGTGAATGGGGAGTGCCGGCGTATACGGCAAGCTCTGCTCATGCCGGAGCGTACACGCCGGCACTCCCCATTCACTTCAATGGGACTGCACGGAGTGAAAGAAGCAGCCCATTCATTTCTATGGGGAGCGCTCGTATCCCCGCTCCCATAGAAATGAATGGAGCTGCTTTAGACGCCGCTTATTCTGTACGTGTTTTACGTTCAGAATAAGCTAGCGTTTACTCAGTGTGAATGCACCCTTAGAATTCTTAGAAGGATATGCATGGTCTAATAAGTCTCGGAACCACAATCCAAGTTGAGAGATTTTACCCCTTCTAGCCTAAATAAACAGAGTAATGTGGTTCATATTGCTGGAAGAATTAGGGCACGTGCACACAGAGTTTTTTCGTCGTTTATGTGTATAGTACGTATTTTTAGATTTTTTTTTTTTTTATATGGAAATCCTTTCCATATGCACATCGCCATGCAATTCATGGTATTCTAAAAATATTAATAATATGTAGAGGAAAAATATAGAGGACAGTTGCAAAGCCTTGCCCCCACTTCATGTCTCTATTACCAGGCATGGAAGTCACTTAGAAATAGGCAACAAACAACAAGTTAAAAGATGGGATACTCAAGAGTGACAGAAAGCGTCATTTTAGGTAAATGAAAAGTTTGCAATTTTGATATTTATTACATTAGTCTTCTAATGAGCTTTTTGTAATAATGACCATGATATTAACCCCGTTCCTGCCGCAGGCATTTTTTCGATTTTCATTTTTGACTCTCCCCCTTCCAAACCCCATAACTTTGTTATTTTTCTGTTCTCAGAGCCATATGACGTCTTAATGTTTGCAGGACAAATTTTTCTTCATGATGCCGCCATTAATTATTCTGTACAATGTACTGGGAAGCTGGCAAAAAATCAGAATGGGGTGGATTTGAAAAAAAAAGTACATTTGTGCGATGAATTGTGTATAATTCAGGGGATACCAAATTTATATGGTTTTATTTACATTTTAACCCCTTAACAAGCATCCAATACTGTGCCCCCAATTTTTTTTTCTAAAAGTCACCATATCCTTACTCCCATAACTTTTTTTATACTTCCGTGTACGGGGATGCTAAGGGAATCTTTTTTTTGTGTGACTGGGTGAACTTTTTAGTTATATAATTTTCAGAAATTGCTTTTGCTTTGATCACTTTTTGTTCAAATTTTTATCAGAGGCAAAACAATGAAAGAACGGTGGTTTGGCACTTTTGATGTACTTTTTCTGCTCCAGCGTTTACTGTACGAGAAAAATATTTTTATAGATTTGCATACTGGGTGTTTTTGGACACAGGGATACCTAATGTGTAGGTGTTTCACAGAATTTAAGTACTTTTATATGTGTTCTAGGTAAAATGGGGAAATTTGAACTTTTATAATATATATATATATATATATATATATATATATATATATATATATCTTTTTTTTTTTTTTTAAATTATGCAATTATTAGACCTCCTTGGGGTCTTGAAGCCCAGGGGGTCTGATCACTAATGCAATGCATTACAATGCTAATGATTGCGATGAATTGCAAAACACCAGCAGTTCTATTGCAGGCTACATAATGTAACCTGCAACAGAAAGTATAAAATGACAGGCCTGGGAGCCTTCACAAGGCTCCTCGCTGTCACGACAATTGGATCCGGACCCTGGAGCCTGCCAGGAAAATGGCGGTGCCCTTGTGGAGCCAGGAAAATAGCGCCTCAGTCAGCTTTGACCGAGAGGCGCCACAGGGGTTAATGTGGCCACCGATCGCGGACATTGGCATCAGGTGTCTGCTGTATAAAACAGCAGACACCTGATGGCTATGGCGGCCGCCCAGCTCCCGAGCGGCTGCCATCTTTAAACACCCGGCATCCGCCGTACTAGTATGGCTGATGTCAGGAAGGCGTTACACAACATTAAAGGCTACTAATACAGTTCCTGAATTTAATTTCATAATTTCATGTAGATAAAAATGATTTAGTAATACATTACATAATATAAATAAATGTTGGTATGCTTGGTTATATTTTGTCATATCTGGGTAATAATTTTCCATTCAGTGTCTGAAACAGTTCCGGTGGTCATAGCACAAATAAGTCTCTTTTGAAAGTTACTTTTGAATAAACTTATGTATGGATGATATCTTTGTATCTTATGATGATCACATTATGAACAGTTCCACTAGCTGGTCTTTATCCGTGACAAACTGCATTTCCAGGTATCCACAATGGCTCCACATTTCGACATAGCGGCGTAATTTTCAACAGGTTTATATTTGTCAAAAGAGAATACCACCCCATGGAAAATAAGATTATATGGTTCAGTTCAGCTTGCATAATGTTCTTCTTTCATCTTTTAAACAGGGACAGAAAACTATTCAAAATTGTTTTTTACGACATCTTAAAAGGAAGCCATTGACAACAAAACTTTCCTTAAGAAATATTGAATATTTTCAGCGAAATCGTGTTTCTTGTACTGAGAGACAAGAATAATATACATGTATGTTATTACACTGTCCACTTTCACTGCTGTGTTCAGAATATACAGATATTTCATGGCTCTGAACATAGATCAAGGCCAGGATATGATGCGCTGATGTCTAGGGATGAAAGTCCTGAGCCTTACAGAAACTATCATAAACTATCGCCATATGTTTTGTTCCAACATGCCCAGAAACTGGTCCTTTTACTTCCAGTGCATATACAATTAATTAAATATTTTTATTGAATAAATAGCAACTGCTGTTCAAAAAGCAAAGCATGGATTCTGACTGCGCAAATCTAAAGAAATAACCTCGTTATTTAGGCTGTTTCTTGTTGTTCACCCAACATACAGTCTAGCCTGTGCTAACCTGAAAAAAGCTCTTCATTTATTTTCTACATTGCTGATCACCAAATAAATAATAAATAACCAAAAATATTCAAATAATTTCATAAACTGTTATTTTTTTCTGCACATATATACAGTATTGCAGGCTCTGCGAATATAAAGAAAAGAATCTCTGTTGTTTAACCCCTTTAGGATACAGCCTAAAAGTACCTTAAGACCAGGTCTCATTTTCAAAACTGACAAGTGTCACTTAATATGGCAATAACTTCGAGATTACACAAGTGATTTTGAGACAGATTTTTCATGATATATTGTACCTCATGTAAGTGGTAAACATTGATCAATATTTTTGTGTTTATTCATAAAAAAATAAATAATTTGATAGAAGACTGAAAAAATAGCAATTTTCAAAAAGTGAAATGCTTTGCTTTTCAGACAGTCATACCCAAATACATTAATAAATATTATCTACCATATCTCTGCTTTATATTTTCAAGATTTACAAGAAAATTTCCTAAACTAATTTTTTAGGGACCACTGCAGTTCTGAAGGTGATTATGGAGGCCTATATATATTAGAAACTCCCATACATCACCCCATTTTCAAAACTGAAGTTTGTTAACCTTTCAGCATTACCTGGTAATTAAAACAAAATAGAGGTGAAATGTAGACTTTTTTTCTATAGTACATTAATTTACATTAAAATTGACACATTCACAAAATATTAAAGGAGAAAATGTGTCTTATAGTTGGTTACACAATTTTGCACAGTTTTTGCAGGAATAGTTTTTAGGTAGCATGTAGCATTTCCAGAGGTGCTAAATTACCAGGACAATAGAAACCCCCAAAAAGTGTCCCCTTTTTGGAAACGACCTTACAGAACATATCATATATATTGAGTATTTTAACATCATAGTTGCTTCACAGATTTTATTAACATTGAGAAGTGAAAATGAAAAATTAGTTTTTTTCCAATACACCATCAATAGCTCCAAAAATTAATGTGCAAAGTGAAAATTGAAATGTTTAAAGAAGTATGCCATTTTAGCGCCCAACATGTTATGCCCAGCCACCTCTAAAACTTTTAAGTGGGTTCTCCTGGATTCAGAAAAGTTGTATATGTGGGAGCAAACTGCTGCTTGGGCACACAGGAGAGCTCAGAAGTAAAGGAGCACTGCGTATAGCTTTAGAGGGACTCCTTACTGGATGCTGTGTTGTTTTGGAGCAGTAGGTGCCAGTAAATTGGAAGAAGTGACCCCATTTTGTAGGTGCAATTTTAGGGTCTCTGCAGTGACAAGGCATCCAAAAACAATCTTAACCTGTGCTCCAAGAGCACATTTGAGCCCTGCTGTGTGCCAAGCTGAAGTTTATGCCCACATGTCTGACATTTTTGTACTCAGGATAACGTAATTAAAAATGCCAAATGTGGGTATAAACTGATGTTTGGGCACAGAAAGAAAAGAGCACTATTTTGTTTTTTAGAGCACAGTTTGTTTTTTTGGACAGGAAGGAGCACTAGGTGGCCTTTGGAGTGCAGATTTAGAAGTTTGGTATCTGGATGCCATGTCATGTTTGCAGACTCACTAACTTACCAGTAAAGTGGTGACCCGATTTTAAAAACTGTACCCCTCAAAGAATTTTCTGAGGTGAAGTGAGCATTAGTTTCCCAGATGTAAATGCACAGCGGATGGTAAAAAGTGAATACGCAAGCTGTGTGCAGTACATTTTACACACTAAAATATACGCGTGCTTCCCATTGAAATCAATGGGCTCTCTTTTGAAGCGCCGCGCTCGGACAAGTGTATACGTGTCTAAATGAGTGGTGCGCTTATGCCGTGTGAAGGGGCCCTAACAATAGAATCTTTTATTTAACCTTTTCGCTGCCAAGGGTCTCTGGAAATTTTGCACCTCCAGTAGCCAGAGCAATTTTCACAGTTTTGAGATGGACAAATCAAACCTAAATTGCAACATTAAAAAAGCATCCAACCCCCCCATACCTATATATCTTCTTAAAGTAGACACCTGCAGCATTGTTAGAATGCCACTTGGTACTGTATACGATCAGGCACCTTCATGCAATTTTGATTTAAAGTGAATGTTTTATGAAAAAATGCAAATAAATGTATATTAGTTGTTAAAAGCGGAAACCAAACAAAAAATTAAATGCACCAAACCTCCTAAAAATAAGAGTTCAACATGTGCAGAGTTCATACATATCACTATGGCCTGAACCCGCATGCACGTGTCTTCAGAAAATCGCTAGAACTGGAAGGAACAAAATTCTGCTTTGAAGCTGGAAATGTTAAAAAAGTATCATCCTATAAAATGTAAGGATTACACACCATGAAAAGTAAGTGAACCCCTAATCCCTATATATTTTTTGAAAGTAGACAACCTGAAGATTACAAATGTCTTAATGGGTCATCGATAGCCACATCCACCTTCATGCAACTTTGCGACCAACACAAATAATTTTTTGAAAAAATACGCTAAAACACATATTTGCACCTAAAACTCATGTTCAATCTCACATTCATATACAAAATACTTTTAAAATAATAGCTTATGGTGTATACAATGTGTATATATACTATATGTACCGCAAACATCAACTACAACAAGAGCTCGGACTCCCCAAAACACGAATACAGAAGACAAGCAGTATTTTGCAGTTGTTCACTAATATGTTAAAAAGCTATACTGCACCGACCAAACTGTGACTGTGATACCAAAATCTAACTTTTTTCAGAGTACACAGTATACCATATATAAAAACACAATTTAATAGTTTATATATACAACCACCTTCATTCAACTTTGCTGCAAGCAGAGATTGCTAGCAAA
>NW_027440151.1:0-12879 GCF_031893055.1 Leptodactylus fuscus | reverse complement strand
TCAGTAGTCTGTGTATGTGTGTGTATGTCAGTAGTCTGTGTATGTGTGTGTCAGTCAGTAGTCTTTGTCTGATTCTGTGTGTCAGTCAGTAGTCTGTGTATGTGTGTGTCAGTCAGTAGTCTGTGTATGTGTGTGTACGTCAGTAGTCTGTGTATGTGTGTCTGTCAGTAGTCTGTGTATGTGTGTGTCAGTCATTAGTCTTTGTATGTGTGTACGTCAGTAGTCTATGTATGTGTGTGTCAGTCAGTAGCCTGTGTATGTGTGTGTACGTCAGTAGTCTGTGTATGTGTGTCTGTCAGTATCTGTGTATGTGTGTACGTCAGTAGTCTGTTTATGTGTGTACGTCAGTAGTCTGTGTATGTGTGTATGTCAGTAGTCTGTGTATGTGTGTCAGTCAGTAGTATGTGTATGTGTGTGTCCGTCAGTAGTCTGTGTATGTGTGTGTCCATCAGTAGTCTGTGTATGTGTGTCAGTCAGTAGTCTGTGTATGTGTGTGTACGTCAGTAGTCTGTGTGTGTGTCTGTCAGTAGTCTGTGTATGTGTGTATGTCAGTAGTCTGTGTATGTGTGTACGTCAGTAGTCTTTGTATGTGTGTATGTCAGTAGTCTGTGTATGTGTGTCAGTCAGTAGTCTGTGTATGTGTGTGTAAGTCAGTAGTCTGTGTATGTATGTGTGTGTGTCAGTCAGTAGTCTGTGTATGTGTGTGTACGTCAGTAGTCTGTGTGTGTGTGTGTGTCAGTCAGTAGGCTGTGTATGTTTGTGTACGTCAGTAGTCTGTGTATGTGTGTGTCAGTCAGTATTCTGTGTATGTGTGTGTCAGTCAGTAGTCTTTGTATGTGTGTGTTCGTCAGTAGTCTGTGTATGTGCGTGTCAGTCAGTAGTCTGTGTATGTGTGTGTACGTCAGTAGTCTGTGTATGTGTGTGTACGTCAGTAGTCTGTGTATGTGTGTACGTCAGTAGTCTTTGTATGTGTGTCAGTCAGTAGTCTGTGTATGTGTGTGTACGTCAGTAGTCTGTGTATGTGTGTGTACGTCAGTAGTCTGTGTATGTGTGTGTCAGTCAGTAGTTTGTGTATGTGTGTGTTCGTCAGTAGTCTGTGTATGTGTGTGTTCGTCAGTATTCTGTGTATGTGTGTGTACGTCAGTAGTCTTTGTATGTGTGTGTACGTCAGTAGTCTGTGTATGTGTGTGTCAGTCAGTAGTCTGTGTCTGATTCTGTGTGTCAGTCAGTAGTCTGTGTATGTGTGTGTCAGTCAGTAGTCTGTGTATGTGTGTGTACGTCAGTAGTCTGTGTATGTGTGTCTGTCAGTAGTCTGTGTATGTGTGTGTAAGTCAGTAGTCTGTGTATGTGTGTGTCAGTAAGTAGTCTGTGTATGTGTGTGTCAGTCAGTAGTCTGTGTATGTGCGTGTTCGTCAGTAGTCTGTGTATGTGTGTTTTCGTCAGTATTCTGTGTATGTGTGTGTACGTCAGTAGTCTGTGTATGTGTGTGTCAGTCAGTAGTCTGTGTATGTGTGTGTCAGTCAGTAGGCTGTGTACGTGTGTGTACGTCAGTAGTCTGTGTATGTGTGTGTAAGTCAGTAGTCTGTGTATGTGTGTGTCAGTCAGTAGTCTCTGTATGTGTGTACGTCAGTAGTCTTTGTATGTGTGTGTCAGACAGTAGTCTGTGTATGTGTGTGTACGTCAGTAGTCTGTGTATGTGTGTGTACGTCAGTAGTCTGTGTATGTGTGTACGTCAGTAGTCTTTGTATGTGTGTGTGTCAGTCAGTAGTCTGTGTATGTGTGTGTACGTCAGTAGTCTGTGTATGTGTGTGTACGTCAGTAGTCTGTGTATGTGTGTGTCAGTCAGTATTCTGTGTATGTGTGTGTCAGTCAGTAGTCTGTGTATGTGTGTGTTCGTCAGTATTCTGTGTATGTGTGTGTCAGTCAGTAGTCTGTGTATGTGTGTGTCAGTCAGTAGTCTGTGTATGTGTGTGTTCGTCAGTAGTCTGTGTATGTGTGTGTTCGTCAGTATTCTGTGTATGTGTGTGTACGTCAGTAGTCTTTGTATGTGTGTGTACGTCAGTAGTCTGTGTATGTGTGTGTACGTCAGTAGTCTGTGTATGTGTGTTAGTCAGTAGTCTTTGTCTGATTCTGTGTGTCAGTCAGTAGTCTGTGTATGTGTGTGTCAGTCAGTAGTCTGTGTATGTGTGTGTACGTCAGTAGTCTGTGTATGTGTGTCTGTCAGTAGTCTGTGTATGTGTGTGTCAGTCATTAGTCTTTGTATGTGTGTACGTCAGTAGTCTATGTATGTGTGTGTCAGTCAGTAGCCTGTGTATGTGTGTGTACGTCAGTAGTCTGTGTATGTGTGTCTGTCAGTAGTCTGTGTATGTGTGTACGTCAGTAGTCTGTTTATGTGTGTACGTCAGTAGTCTTTGTATGTGTGTATGTCAGTAGTCTGTGTATGTGTGTCAGTCAGTAGTATGTGTATGTGTGTGTCCGTCAGTATTCTGTGTATGTGTGTGTCCGTCAGTAGTCTGTGTATGTGTGTCAGTCAGTAGTCTGTGTATGTGTGTGTACGTCAGTAGTCTGTGTGTGTGTCTGTCAGTAGTCTGTGTATGTGTGTGTACGTCAGTAGTCTGTGTATGTGTGTACGTCAGTAGTCTGTGTATGTGTGTATGTCAGTAGTCTGTGTATGTGTGTCAGTCAGTAGTCTGTGTATGTGTGTGTAAGTCAGTAGTCTGTGTATGTGTGTGTGTCAGTCAGTAGTCTGTGTATGTGTGTGTACGTCACTAGTCTGTGTGTGTGTGTGTCAGTCAGTAGGCTGTGTATGTGTGTGTACGTCAGTAGTCTGTGTGTGTGTCTGTCAGTAGTCTGTGTATGTGTGTATGTCAGTAGTCTGTGTATGTGTGTACGTCAGTAGTCTGTGTATGTGTGTATGTCAGTAGTCTGTGTATGTGTGTCAGTCAGTAGTCTGTGTATGTGTGTGTAAGTCAGTAGTCTATGTATGTGCGTGTCAGTCAGTATTCTGTGTATGTGTGTGTCAGTCAGTAGTCTTTGTATGTGTGTGTTCGTCAGTAGTCTGTGTATGTGCGTGTCAGTCAGTATTCTGTGTATGTGTGTGTCAGTCAGTAGTCTTTGTATGTGTGTGTTCGTCAGTAGTCTGTGTATGTGCGTGTCAGTCAGTATTCTGTGTATGTGTGTGTCAGTCAGTAGTCTGTGTATGTGTGTGTTCGTCAGTAGTCTGTGTATGTGTGTGTCAGTCAGTAGTCTGTGTATGTGTGTGTCAGTCAGTAGTCTGTGTATGTGTGTGTAAGTCAGTAGTCTGTGTATGTGTGTGTCAGTCAGTAGTCTGTGTATGTGTGTACGTCAGTAGTCTTTGTATGTGTGTGTCAGTCAGTAGTCTGTGTATGTGTGTGTACATCAGTAGTCTGTGTATGTGTGTGTACGTCAGTAGTCTGTGTATGTGTGTGTCAGTCAGTAGTCTGTGTTTGTGTCTGTGTCAGTCAGTAGTCTGTGTATGTGTGTGTCAGTCATTAGTCTGTGTATGTGTGTGTACGTCAGTAGTCTGTGTATGTGTGTGTCTGTCAGTAGTCTGTGTATGTGTGTACGTCAGTAGTCTGTGTATGTGTGTGTCAGTCAGTAGTCTGTGTATGTGTGTGTACGTCAGTTGTCTGTGTATGTGTGTGTCAGTCATTAGTCTTTGTATGTGTGTACGTCAGTAGTCTATGTATGTGTGTGTCAGTCAGTAGCCTGTGTATGTGTGTGTACGTCAGTAGTCTGTGTATGTGTGTCTGTCAGTAGTCTGTGTATGTGTGTATGTCAGTAGTCTGTTTATGTGTGTACGTCAGTAGTCTGTGTATGTGTGTATGTCAGTAGTCTGTGTATGTGTGTGTCAGTCAGTAGTCTGTGTATGTGTGTGTCAGTCAGTAGTCTGTGTATGTGTGTACGTCAGTAGTCTGTGTATGTGTGTACGTCAGTAGTCTGTGTATGTGTGTGTCAGTCAGTAGGCGGTGTATGTGTGTGTCAGTCAGTAGTTTGTGTATGTGTGTGTAAGTCAGTAGTCTGTGTATGTGTGTGTTCGTAAGTAGTCTGTGTATGTGTGTGTCAGTCAGTAGTCTGTGTATGTGTGTGTCAGTCAGTAGTCTGTGTATGTATGTGTCAGTCAGTAGGCTGTGCATGTGTGTGTACGTCAGTAGTCTGTGTATGTGTGTGTAAGTCAGTAGGCTGTGCATGTGTGTGTACGTCAGTAGTCTGTGTATGTGTGTGTACGTCAGAAGTCTGTGTATGTGTGTGTCCGTCAGTAGTCTGTGTATGTGTGTGTTCGTCAGTATTCTGTGTATGTGTGTGTACGTCAGTAATCTTTGTATGTGTGTGTACGTCAGTAGTCTGTGTATGTGTGTGTACGTCAGTAGTCTGTGTGTGTCAGTCAGTAGTCTGTGTCTGTGTGTGTCAGTCAGTAGTCTGTGTATGTGTGTGTTCGTCAGTAGTCTGTGTATGTGTGTGTTCGTCAGTATTCTGTGTATGTGTGTGTACGTCAGTAGTCTTTGTATGTGTGTGTACGTCAGAAGTCTGTGTATGTGTGTGTCCGTCAGTAGTCTGTGTATGTGTGTGTTCGTCAGTATTCTGTGTATGTGTGTGTACGTCAGTAATCTTTCTATGTGTGTGTACGTCAGTAGTCTGTGTATGTGTGTGTACGTCAGTAGTCTGTGTGTGTCAGTCAGTAGTCTGTGTCTGTGTGTGTCAGTCAGTAGTCTGTGTATGTGTGTGTTCGTCAGTAGTCTGTGTATGTGTGTGTTCGTCAGTATTCTCTGTATGTGTGTGTACGTCAGTAGTCTGTGTATGTGTGTGTCAGTCAGTAGTCTGTGTATGTATGTGTGTGTCAGTCAGTAGTCTGTGTATGTGTGTGTCAGTCAGTAGTCTGTGTATGTGTGTGTCAGTCAGTAGGCTGTGCATGTGTGTGTACGTCAGTAGTCTGTGTATGTGTGTGTTCGTCAGTATTCTGTGTATGTGTGTGCACGTCAGTAGTCATTGTATGTGTGTGTACGTCAGTAGTCTGTGTATGTGTGTGTACGTCAGTAGTCTGTGTATGTGTGTGTCAGTCAGTAGTCTGTGTCTATGTCTGTGTGTCAGTCAGTAGTCTGTGTATGTGTGTGTCAGTCAGTAGTCTGTGTATGTGTGTGTACGTCAGTAGTCTGTGTATGTGTGTGTCTGTCAGTAGTCTGTGTATGTGTGTACGTCAGTAGTCTGTGTATGTTTGTGTACGTCAGTAGTCTGTGTATGTGTGTGTCAGTCATTAGTCTTTGTATGTGTGTACGTCAGTAGTCTATGTATGTGTGTGTCAGTCAGTAGCCTGTGTATGTGTGTGTACGTCAGTAGTCTGTGTATGTGTGTCTGTCAGTAGTCTGTGTATGTGTGTACGTCAGTAGTCTGTTTATGTGTGTACGTCAGTAGTCTGTGTATGTGTGTATGTCAGTAGTCTGTGTATGTGTGTGTCAGTCAGTAGTCTGTGTATGTGTGTGTCCGTCAGTAGTCTGTGTATGTGTGTGTACGTCAGTAGTCTGTGTATGTGTGTGTACGTTAGTAGTCTGTGTATGTGTGTATGTCAGTAGTCTGTGTATGTTTGTGTCAGTCAGTAGTCTGTGTATGTGTGTGTCCGTCAGTAGTCTGTGTATGTGTGTGTACGTCAGTAGTCTGTGTATGTGTGTGTACGTCAGTAGTCTGTGTATGTGTGTGTACGTCAGTAGTCTGTGTATGTGTGTGTCAGTCAGTAGTCTGTGTATGTGTGTGTAAGTCAGTAGTCTGTGTATGTGTGTGTCAGTCAGTAGTCTGTGTATGTGTGTTCGTCAGTAGTCTGTGTATGTGTGTGTCAGTCAGTAGTCTGTGTATGTGTGTGTCAGTCAGTAGTCTGTGTATGTGCGTGTTCGTCAGTAGTCTGTGTATGTGTGTGTTCGTCAGTATTCTGTGTATGTGTGTGTACGTCAGTAGTCTGTGTATGTGTGTGTCAGTCAGTAGTCTGTGTATGTGTGTGTCAGTCAGTAGGCTGTGTATGTGTGTGTACGTCAGTAGTCTGTGTGTGTAAGTCAGTAGTCTGTGTATGTGTGTGTCAGTCAGTAGTCTCTGTATGTGTGTACGTCAGTAGTCTTTGTATGTGTGTGTCAGTCAGTAGTCTGTGTATGTGTGTGTACGTCAGTAGTCTGTGTATGTGTGTGTACGTCAGTAGTCTGTGTATGTGTGTACGTCAGTAGTCTTTGTATGTGTGTGTCAGTCAGTAGTCTGTGTATGTGTGTGTACGTCAGTAGTCTGTGTATGTGTGTGTACGTCAGTAGTCTGTGTATGTGTGTGTACGTCAGTAGTCTGTGTATGTGTGTACGTCAGTAGTCTTTGTATGTGTGTGTCAGTCAGTAGTCTGTGTATGTGTGTGTACGTCAGTAGTCTTTGTATGTGTGTGTACGTCAGTAGTCTGTGTATGTGTGTGTACGTCAGTAGTCTGTGTATGTGTGTGTCAGTCAGTAGTCTTTGTCTGATTCTGTGTGTCAGTCAGTAGTCTGTGTATGTGTGTGTACGTCAGTAGTCTGTGTATGTGTGTCTGTCAGTAGTCTGTGTATGTGTGTGTCAGTCATTAGTCTTTGTATGGGTGTACGTCAGTAGTCTATGTATGTGTTTGTCAGTCAGTAGCCTGTGTATGTGTGTGTACGTCAGTAGTCTGTGTATGTGTGTCTGTCAGTAGTCTGTGTATGTGTGTACGTCAGTAGTCTGTTTATGTGTGTACGTCAGTAGTCTGTGTATGTGTGTATGTCAGTAGTCTGTGTATGTGTATCAGTCAGTAGTATGTGTATGTGTGTGTCCGTCAGTAGTCTGTGTATGTGTGTGTCCGTCAGTAGTCTGTGTATGTGTGTCAGTCAGTAGTCTGTGTATGTGTGTGTACGTCAGTAGTCTGTGTGTGTGTCTGTCAGTAGTCTGTGTATGTGTGTATGTCAGTAGTCTGTGTATGTGTGTACGTCAGTAGTCTGTGTATGTGTGTATGTCAGTAGTCTGTGTATGTGTGTCAGTCAGAAGTCTGTGTATGTGTGTGTAAGTCAGTAGTCTGTGTATGTGTGTGTCAGTCAGTAGTCTGTGTATGTGTGTGTCAGTCAGTAGTCTGTGTATGTGTGTGTGTCAGTCAGTAGTCTGTGTATGTGTGTGTACGTCAGTAAGCTGTGTATGTGAGTGTACGTCAGTAGTATGTGTATGTGTGTGTCAGTCAGTATTCTTTGTATGTGTGTGTCAGTCAGTAGTCTTTGTATGTGTGTGTTCGTCAGTAGTCTGTGTATGTGTGTGTCAGTCAGTAGTCTGTGTATGTGTGTGTCAGTCAGTAGTCTGTGTATGTGTGTTCGTCAGTAGTCTGTGTATGTGTGTGTTCATCAGTATTCTGTGTATGTGTGTGTACGTCAGTAGTCTTTGTATGTGTGTACGTCAGTAGTCTGTGTATGTGTGTGTACGTCAGTAGTCTGTGTATGTGTGTGTACGTCAGTAGTCTGTGTATGTGTGTGTACGTTAGTAGTCTGTGTATGTGTGTATGTCAGTAGTCTGTGTATGTGTGTGTCAGTCAGTAGTCTGTGTATGTGTGTGTCCGTCAGTAGTCTGTGTATGTGTGTGTACGTCAGTAGTCTGTGTATGTGTGTGTCAGTCATTAGTCTGTGTATGTGTGTGTACGTCAGTAGTCTGTGTATGTGTGTGTCTGTCAGTAGTCTGTGTATGTGTGTACGTCAGTAGTCTGTGTATGTGTGTGTCAGTCAGTAGTCTGTGTATGTGTGTGTACGTCAGTTGTCTGTGTATGTGTGTGTCAGTCATTAGTCTTTGTATGTGTGTACGTCAGTAGTCTATGTATGTGTGTGTCAGTCAGTAGCCTGTGTATGTGTGTGTACGTCAGTAGTCTGTGTATGTGTGTCTGTCAGTAGTCTGTGTATGTGTGTATGTCAGTAGTCTGTTTATGTGTGTACGTCAGTAGTCTGTGTATGTGTGTATGTCAGTAGTCTGTGTATGTGTGTGTCAGTCAGTAGTCTGTGTATGTGTGTGTCAGTCAGTAGTCTGTGTATGTGTGTACGTCAGTAGTCTGTGTATGTGTGTACGTCAGTAGTCTGTGTATGTGTGTGTCAGTCAGTAGGCGGTGTATGTGTGTGTCAGTCAGTAGTTTGTGTATGTGTGTGTAAGTCAGTAGTCTGTGTATGTGTGTGTTCGTCAGTAGTCTGTGTATGTGTGTGTCAGTCAGTAGTCTGTGTATGTGTGTGTCAGTCAGTAGTCTGTGTATGTATGTGTCAGTCAGTAGGCTGTGCATGTGTGTGTACGTCAGTAGTCTGTGTATGTGTGTGTAAGTCAGTAGGCTGTGCATGTGTGTGTACGTCAGTAGTCTGTGTATGTGTGTGTACGTCAGAAGTCTGTGTATGTGTTTGTCCGTCAGTAGTCTGTGTATGTGTGTGTTCGTCAGTATTCTGTGTATGTGTGTGTACGTCAGTAGTCTGTGTATGTGTGTGTCAGTCAGTAGTCTGTGTATGTGTGTGTCAGTCAGTAGGCTGTGCATGTGTGTGTACGTCAGTAGTCTGTGTATGTGTGTGTTCGTCAGTATTCTGTGTATGTGTGTGCACGTCAGTAGTCATTGTATGTGTGTGTACGTCAGTAGTCTGTGTATGTGTGTGTACGTCAGTAGTCTGTGTATGTGTGTGTCAGTCAGTAGTCTGTGTCTATGTCTGTGTGTCAGTCAGTAGTCTGTGTATGTGTGTGTCAGTCAGTATTCTGTGTATGTGTGTGTACGTCAGTAGTCTGTGTATGTGTGTGTCAGTCAGTAGTCTGTGTATGTATGTGTGTGTCAGTCAGTAGTCTGTGTATGTGTGTGTCAGTCAGTAGTCTGTGTATGTGTGTGTCAGTCAGTAGGCTGTGCATGTGTGTGTACGTCAGTAGTCTGTGTATGTGTGTGTCTGTCAGTAGTCTGTGTATGTGTGTACGTCAGTAGTCTGTGTATGTGTGTACGTCAGTAGTCTGTGTATGTGTGTACGTCAGTAGTCTGTGTATGTGTGTTTACGTCAGTAGTCTGTGTATGTGTGTGTCAGTCATTAGTCTTTGTATGTGTGTACGTCAGTAGTCTATGTATGTGTGTGTCAGTCAGTAGCCTGTGTATGTGTGTGTACGTCAGTAGTCTGTGTATGAGTGTCTGTCAGTAGTCTGTGTATGTGTGTACGTCAGTAGTCTGTTTATGTGTGTACGTCAGTAGTCTGTGTATGTGTGTATGTCAGTAGTCTGTGTATGTGTGTGTCAGTCAGTAGTCTATGTATGTGTGTGTCCGTCAGTAGTCTGTGTATGTGTGTGTACGTCAGTAGTCTGTGTATGTGTGTGTACGTTAGTAGTCTGTGTATGTGTGTATGTCAGTAGTCTGTGTATGTGTGTGTCAGTCAGTAGTCTGTGTATGTGTGTGTCCGTCAGTAGTCTGTGTATGTGTGTGTACGTCAGTAGTCTGTGTATGTGTGTGTACGTCAGTAGTCTGTGTATGTGTGTGTACGTCAGTAGTCTGTGTATGTGTGTGTCAGTCAGTAGTCTGTGTATGTGTGTGTAAGTCAGTAGTCTGTGTATGTGTGTGTCAGTCAGTAGTCTGTGTATGTGTGTTCGTCAGTAGTCTGTGTATGTGTGTGTCAGTCAGTAGTCTGTGTATGTGTGTGTCAGTCAGTAGTCTGTGTATGTGTGTGTTCGTCAGTAGTCTGTGTATGTGTGTGTTCGTCAGTATTCTGTGTATGTGTGTGTACGTCAGTAGTCTGTGTATGTGTGTGTCAGTCAGTAGTCTGTGTATGTGTGTGTCAGTCAGTAGGCTGTGTACGTGTGTGTACGTCAGTAGTCTGTGTGTGTAAGTCAGTAGTCTGTGTATGTGTGTGTCAGTCAGTAGTCTCTGTATGTGTGTACGTCAGTAGTCTTTGTATGTGTGTGTCAGTCAGCAGTCTGTGTATGTGTGTGTACGTCAGTAGTCTGTGTATGTGTGTGTACGTCAGTAGTCTGTGTATGTGTGTACGTCAGTAGTCTTTGTATGTGTGTGTCAGTCAGTAGTCTGTGTATGTGTGTGTACGTCAGTAGTCTGTGTATGTGTGTGTACGTCAGTAGTCTGTGTATGTGTGTGTCAGTCAGTATTCTGTGTATGTGTGTGTCAGTCAGTAGTCTGTGTATGTGTGTGTCAGTCAGTAGTCTGTGTATGTGTGTGTTCGTCAGTACTCTGTGTATGTGTGTGTTCGTCAGTATTCTGTGTATGTGTGTGTACGTCAGTAGTCTTTGTATGTGTGTGTACGTCAGTAGTCTGTGTATGTGTGTGTACGTCAGTAGTCTGTGTATGTGTGTGTCAGTCAGTAGTCTTTGTCTGATTCTGTGTGTCAGTCAGTAGTCTGTGTATGTGTGTGTACGTCAGTAGTCTGTGTATGTGTGTCTGTCAGTAGTCTGTGTATGTGTGTGTCAGTCATTAGTCTTTGTATGTGTGTACGTCAGTAGTCTATGTATGTGTTTGTCAGTCAGTAGCCTGTGTATGTGTGTGTACGTCAGTAGTCTGTGTATGTGTGTCTGTCAGTAGTCTGTGTATGTGTGTACGTCAGTAGTCTGTTTATGTGTGTACGTCAGTAGTCTGTGTATGTGTGTACGTCAGTAGTCTGTGTATGTGTGTGTCAGTCAGTATTCTGTGTATGTGTGTGTCAGTCAGTAGTCTGTGTATGTGTGTGTACGTCAGTAGTCTTTGTATGTGTGTGTACGTCAGTAGTCTGTGTATGTGTGTGTACGTCAGTAGTCTGTGTATGTGTGTGTCAGTCAGTAGTCTTTGTCTGATTCTGTGTGTCAGTCAGTAGTCTGTGTATGTGTGTGTACGTCAGTAGTCTGTGTATGTGTGTCTGTCAGTAGTCTGTGTATGTGTGTGTCAGTCATTAGTCTTTGTATGTGTGTACGTCAGTAGTCTATGTATGTGTTTGTCAGTCAGTAGCCTGTGTATGTGTGTGTACGTCAGTAGTCTGTGTATGTGTGTCTGTCAGTAGTCTGTGTATGTGTGTACGTCAGTAGTCTGTTTATGTGTGTACGTCAGTAGTCTGTGTATGTGTGTATGTCAGTAGTCTGTGTATGTGTGTCAGTCAGTAGTATGTGTATGTGTGTGTCCGTCAGTAGTCTGTGTATGTGTGTGTCCGTCAGTAGTCTGTGTATGTGTGTCAGTCAGTAGTCTGTGTATGTGTGTGTACGTCAGTAGTCTGTGTGTGTGTCTGTCAGTAGTCTGTGTATGTGTGTATGTCAGTAGTCTGTGTATGTGTGTACGTCAGTAGTCTGTGTATGTGTGTATGTCAGTAGTCTGTGTATGTGTGTCAGTCAGAAGTATGTGTGTGTAAGTCAGTAGTCTGTGTATGTGTGTGTCAGTCAGTAGTCTGTGTATGTGTGTGTGTCAGTCAGTAGTCTGTGTATGTGTGTGTACGTCAGTAAGCTGTGTATGTGAGTGTACGTCAGTAGTATGTGTATGTGTGTGTCAGTCAGTATTCTTTGTATGTGTGTGTCAGTCAGTAGTCTTTGTATGTGTGTGTTCGTCAGTAGTCTGTGTATGTGTGTGTCAGTCAGTAGTCTGTGTATGTGTGTGTCAGTCAGTAGTCTGTGTATGTGTGTTCGTCAGTAGTCTGTGTATGTGTGTGTTCATCAGTATTCTGTGTATGTGTGTGTACGTCAGTAGTCTTTGTATGTGTGTACGTCAGTAGTCTGTGTATGTGTGTGTACGTCAGTAGTCTGTGTATGTGTGTGTACGTCAGTAGTCTGTGTATGTGTGTGTACGTCAGTAGTCTGTGTATGTGTGTGTACGTCAGTAGTCTGTGTATGTGTGTGTACGTTAGTAGTCTGTGTATGTGTGTATGTCAGTAGTCTGTGTATGTGTGTGTCAGTCAGTAGTCTGTGTATGTGTGTGTCCGTCAGTAGTCTGTGTATGTGTGTGTACGTCAGTAGTCTGTGTATGTGTGTGTCAGTCATTAGTCTGTGTATGTGTGTGTACGTCAGTAGTCTGTGTATGTGTGTGTCTGTCAGTAGTCTGTGTATGTGTGTACGTCAGTAGTCTGTGTATGTGTGTGTCAGTCAGTAGTCTGTGTATGTGTGTGTACGTCAGTTGTCTGTGTATGTGTGTGTAAGTCAGTAGTCTGTGTATGTGTGTACGTCAGTAGTCTGTGTATGTGTGTGTACGTCAGAAGTCTGTGTATGTGTTTGTCCGTCAGTAGTCTGTGTATGTGTGTGTTCGTCAGTATTCTGTGTATGTGTGTGTACGTCAGTAGTCTTTGTATGTGTGTGTACGTCAGAAGTCTGTGTATGTGTGTGTCCGTCAGTAGTCTGTGTATGTGTGTGTTCGTCAGTATTCTGTGTATGTGTGTGTACGTCAGTAATCTTTGTATGTGTGTGTACGTCAGTAGTCTGTGTATGTGTGTGTACGTCAGTAGTCTGTGTGTGTGTCAGTCAGTAGTCTGTGTCTGTGTGTGTCAGTCAGTAGTCTGTGTATGTGTGTGTTCGTCAGTAGTCTGTGTATGTGTGTGTTCGTCAGTATTCTGTGTATGTGTGTGTACGTCAGTAGTCTGTGTATGTGTGTGTCAGTCAGTAGTCTGTGTATGTATGTGTGTGTCAGTCAGTAGTCTGTGTATGTGTGTGTCAGTCAGTAGTCTGTGTATGTGTGTGTCAGTCAGTAGGCTGTGCATGTGTGTGTACGTCAGTAGTCTGTGTATGTGTGTGTTCGTCAGTATTCTGTGTATGTGTGTGCACGTCAGTAGTCATTGTATGTGTGTGTACGTCAGTAGTCTGTGTATGTGTGTGTACGTCAGTAGTCTGTGTATGTGTGTGTCAGTCAGTAGTCTGTGTCTATGTCTGTGTGTCAGTCAGTAGTCTGTGTATGTGTGT
>NW_027440150.1:0-13134 GCF_031893055.1 Leptodactylus fuscus | reverse complement strand
CTATCCTCTGAGCCACCGCGCTAGCTGAGGAATCTTCTGGACAAGACAATATACATCAAAAAAGTCCTATACAAGCAATAGTCTATCCGAACTATCCAGCTCAGGGATCAGTAGGGCAGCTCATTGAATCAGTAGCTCAGCACATTGACTAAGGAAAGGAGAAAGGCACAGCGGTTTAGTGGCTCGGTGGACAGCAGCGCAGCTCAGCTGCGACGGGGTCTTTGGTTCGAAACCCAGCCCACAAACCACCTGCCAACCATCAGACTTTGAACTTTATTTTTAGCCCTTCACAATCTCAGATGCCGGTCCTGGACATGACCATAGACATGAAAAAGTAAATCTTAAGACAAGCAATAATCTATCATAACTCGACAGCTCAGGGTCGAGTGGATCGGTAGGGAAGCAGACCGAATCGGTAGGGAAGCAAACTGAATCAGTAGGGCAGCACACGGGCAGGTAGCACCAGCACGGTGGCTCGGCGGCTCAGCGGATAGCAACGCAGCCTAGCGACGCCGCCCTCCTGGGTTCGAATCCCGGCAAGGCGTTTGCGCCGAAAGTGTATTTTGGCAAAATCCATCCGTTTACCCATCAGACTTGGAACTTTATTTTTAGCCCTTCAGAATCTCGGATGCCGGTCCTGGACATGACCATAGACATGAAAAAGTAAATCTTAAGACAAGCAATAATCTCTCATAGCTCCACAGCTCAGGGTCGAGTGGATCGGTAAGGAAGCAGACTGAATCAGTAATGCATGCATAACGGAAACCCAGGTCAGGGCATTGTCTCGGCGGCTCAGCGGATAGCAGCGCAGCCTAGCGCCGCCGCCAACCTGGGTTCGAATCCCGGCAATGCGTTTGCGACGAAAGTGTGTTTTGGCAAAATCCATCCGTTTACCCAACAGACTTGGAACTTTATTTTTCGCCCTTCAGAATCTCGGATGCCGGTCCTGGACATGACCATAGACATGAAAAAGTAAATCTTAAGACAAGCAATAATCTCTCATAGCTCCCCAGCTCAGGGTCGAGTGGATCGGTAGGGAAGCAGACTGAATCAGTAATGCATGCATAACGGAAAGCCAGGTCAGGGCATTGTCTCGGCGGCTCAGCGGATAGCAACGCAGCCTAGCGCCGCCGCCACCCTGGGTTCGAATCCCGGCAAGGCGTTTGCGACGAAAGTATGTTTTGGCAAAATCCATCCGTTTACCCAACAGACTTGGAACTTTATTTTTCGCCCTTCAGAATCTCGGATGCCGGTCCTGGACATGACCATAGACATGAAAAAGTAAATCTTAAGACAAGCAATAATCTCTCATAGCTCCACAGCTCAGGGTCGAGGGGATCGGTAGGGAAGCAGACTGAATCAGTAATGCATGCATAACGGAAAGCCAGGTCAGGGCATTGTCTCGGCGGCTCAGCGGATAGCAACGCAGCCTAGCGCCGCCGCCACCCTGGGTTCGAATCCCGGCAAGGCGTTTGCGACGAAAGTGTGTTTTGGCAAAATCCATCCGTTTACCCAACAGACTTGGAACTTTATTTTTCGCCCTTCAGAATCTCGGATGCCGGTCCTGGACATGACCATAGACATGAAAAAGTAAATCTTAAGACAAGCAATAATCTCTCATAGCTCCACAGCTCAGGGTCGAGTGGATCGGTAGGGAAGCAGACTGAATCAGTAGGGCAGCACACGGGCAGGCTGCATCAGCACGGTGGTTCGGTGGCTCAGCGGATAGCAATGCAGCCTTGCGGTAACGTCATTCTGGGTTCGAATCCCGCCATGGGTTGATGATTTAATGGTCCGTTCTGACGTTGAAGATGATCTCCTGCATGGCCGTATACCTCTTGTTCAACCGTCAGACTTTTAACTTTCCTTTACACCCATTACAAACATTTGTCCTAACTATACAGGTCAGAGCAGCACCGAGAAGTAGTCAGCTAGCACGGTGGCTCAGTGGATAACAGCGCAGCCTTACAACGCTGGGGTCGTGAGTTCGAATCCCGCCGTGGGGAGCGGTTCGGTAAGTTGATGTCGGTACAGGGAAGCGCTCTGACTGTAAGAGGGGTCGATGGAGTGGTTCGATGGGCATTGTCTGAAGAGTTGGGTGCCTTAGAGGCGCTCATTGGGAGCAGCCAGTAAGATGGGGGGGTGGGTCTATAGGGGTTCAGACGTGGCGAGAGGACTGTAAGAAGGTACCCTGTGACATAGAAGCGAACCTTGGGGCGTAGCCTGTGTGGAAGGGGTAAATTGTGGGGAGAAGCCAGGAAGGTAGGCTAAGCCGTAGGGGTGTGGACGCGACGGAGGTGGCCCATAGCAACGAGGACTGGGACATGTGGGTAAGACAGAGGACGGCTATGGGTGGGGAGTGAGAAGGCACCCTGTGAGATAGAGGAGAAGCTTGGGTGAATGGTCGGAAGTAGCCTGTAAAATAGGCTGAGCCGTCAGGGTGTAGATGCCGTAATGGAGATGGCCAAGAGGAAGGCACTGTGTGAGATAGAGGAGGACCTTGGAAGATAGGGAGCAGGAGCAAGCGTGGGAGCAGACTGTAAAAGAGGCTGGTCTGGGACAGAAGTACTGAGTGTACAATGGGGAAGCCTTGTTCACGCCCCCGTCACAGGATCATCGTCAATCACGCCGCCCTACAGACTCAGCCCCCTCGACTATTTTCCTCTATCGCTGACTCAGCCACGTCGCCAACCTCACCACCCGCCCACACTATTGCCTTCTAGCGCTCCCTTCCGGACTACGCCGCATCTCTTAGCTCAACCACGCTGCTCACCCACACCATGGTCCCCTATCGTTCTCCCCACCTCCACCACCCTACCTCAGGAACATCGCCAACCTAATCTCCCCCTAATTTTTCCTCTCCCCTATCGCTTCCCCCAGACCAGGCACATCATCTTTCACTTACTTTTTCTCATGGAACGTTCTTAGTGTCTCTCCACCCAATTTGTCGCTCTTTCACGCAGTAGTCTCCTTGGCGGGATTCGAACTCAGGACGCCGGCGTTGTAAGACGGAGCTGCTATCCTCTGAGCCACCGCGCTAGCTGAGGAATCTTCTGGACAAGACAATATACATCAAAAAAGTCCTATACAAGCAATAGTCTATCCGAACTATCCAGCTCAGGGATCAGTAGGGCAGCTCATTGAATCAGTAGCTCAGCACATTGACTAAGGAAAGGAGAAAGGCACAGCGGTTTAGTGGCTCGGTGGACAGCAGCGCAGCTCAGCTGCGACGGGGTCTTTGGTTCGAAACCCAGCCCACAAACCACCTGCCAACCATCAGACTTTGAACTTTATTTTTAGCCCTTCACAATCTCAGATGCCGGTCCTGGACATGACCATAGACATGAAAAAGTAAATCTTAAGACAAGCAATAATCTATCATAACTCGACAGCTCAGGGTCGAGTGGATCGGTAGGGAAGCAGACCGAATCGGTAGGGAAGCAAACTGAATCAGTAGGGCAGCACACGGGCAGGTAGCACCAGCACGGTGGCTCGGCGGCTCAGCGGATAGCAACGCAGCCTAGCGACGCCGCCCTCCTGGGTTCGAATCCCGGCAAGGCGTTTGCGCCGAAAGTGTATTTTGGCAAAATCCATCCGTTTACCCATCAGACTTGGAACTTTATTTTTAGCCCTTCAGAATCTCGGATGCCGGTCCTGGACATGACCATAGACATGAAAAAGTAAATCTTAAGACAAGCAATAATCTCTCATAGCTCCACAGCTCAGGGTCGAGTGGATCGGTAAGGAAGCAGACTGAATCAGTAATGCATGCATAACGGAAACCCAGGTCAGGGCATTGTCTCGGCGGCTCAGCGGATAGCAGCGCAGCCTAGCGCCGCCGCCAACCTGGGTTCGAATCCCGGCAATGCGTTTGCGACGAAAGTGTGTTTTGGCAAAATCCATCCGTTTACCCAACAGACTTGGAACTTTATTTTTCGCCCTTCAGAATCTCGGATGCCGGTCCTGGACATGACCATAGACATGAAAAAGTAAATCTTAAGACAAGCAATAATCTCTCATAGCTCCCCAGCTCAGGGTCGAGTGGATCGGTAGGGAAGCAGACTGAATCAGTAATGCATGCATAACGGAAAGCCAGGTCAGGGCATTGTCTCGGCGGCTCAGCGGATAGCAACGCAGCCTAGCGCCGCCGCCACCCTGGGTTCGAATCCCGGCAAGGCGTTTGCGACGAAAGTATGTTTTGGCAAAATCCATCCGTTTACCCAACAGACTTGGAACTTTATTTTTCGCCCTTCAGAATCTCGGATGCCGGTCCTGGACATGACCATAGACATGAAAAAGTAAATCTTAAGACAAGCAATAATCTCTCATAGCTCCACAGCTCAGGGTCGAGGGGATCGGTAGGGAAGCAGACTGAATCAGTAATGCATGCATAACGGAAAGCCAGGTCAGGGCATTGTCTCGGCGGCTCAGCGGATAGCAACGCAGCCTAGCGCCGCCGCCACCCTGGGTTCGAATCCCGGCAAGGCGTTTGCGACGAAAGTGTGTTTTGGCAAAATCCATCCGTTTACCCAACAGACTTGGAACTTTATTTTTCGCCCTTCAGAATCTCGGATGCCGGTCCTGGACATGACCATAGACATGAAAAAGTAAATCTTAAGACAAGCAATAATCTCTCATAGCTCCACAGCTCAGGGTCGAGTGGATCGGTAGGGAAGCAGACTGAATCAGTAGGGCAGCACACGGGCAGGCTGCATCAGCACGGTGGTTCGGTGGCTCAGCGGATAGCAATGCAGCCTTGCGGTAACGTCATTCTGGGTTCGAATCCCGCCATGGGTTGATGATTTAATGGTCCGTTCTGACGTTGAAGATGATCTCCTGCATGGCCGTATACCTCTTGTTCAACCGTCAGACTTTTAACTTTCCTTTACACCCATTACAAACATTTGTCCTAACTATACAGGTCAGAGCAGCACCGAGAAGTAGTCAGCTAGCACGGTGGCTCAGTGGATAACAGCGCAGCCTTACAACGCTGGGGTCGTGAGTTCGAATCCCGCCGTGGGGAGCGGTTCGGTAAGTTGATGTCGGTACAGGGAAGCGCTCTGACTGTAAGAGGGGTCGATGGAGTGGTTCGATGGGCATTGTCTGAAGAGTTGGGTGCCTTAGAGGCGCTCATTGGGAGCAGCCAGTAAGATGGGGGGGTGGGTCTATAGGGGTTCAGACGTGGCGAGAGGACTGTAAGAAGGTACCCTGTGACATAGAAGCGAACCTTGGGGCGTAGCCTGTGTGGAAGGGGTAAATTGTGGGGAGAAGCCAGGAAGGTAGGCTAAGCCGTAGGGGTGTGGACGCGACGGAGGTGGCCCATAGCAACGAGGACTGGGACATGTGGGTAAGACAGAGGACGGCTATGGGTGGGGAGTGAGAAGGCACCCTGTGAGATAGAGGAGAAGCTTGGGTGAATGGTCGGAAGTAGCCTGTAAAATAGGCTGAGCCGTCAGGGTGTAGATGCCGTAATGGAGATGGCCAAGAGGAAGGCACTGTGTGAGATAGAGGAGGACCTTGGAAGATAGGGAGCAGGAGCAAGCGTGGGAGCAGACTGTAAAAGAGGCTGGTCTGGGACAGAAGTACTGAGTGTACAATGGGGAAGCCTTGTTCACGCCCCCGTCACAGGATCATCGTCAATCACGCCGCCCTACAGACTCAGCCCCCTCGACTATTTTCCTCTATCGCTGACTCAGCCACGTCGCCACCACCCGCCCACACTATTGCCTTCTAGCGCTCCCTTCCGGACTACGCCGCATCTCTTAGCTCAACCACGCTGCTCACCCACACCATGGTCCCCTATCGTTCTCCCCACCTCCACCACCCTACCTCAGGAACATCGCCAACCTAATCTCCCCCTAATTTTTCCTCTCCCCTATCGCTTCCCCCAGACCAGGCACATCATCTTTCACTTACTTTTTCTCATGGAACGTTCTTAGTGTCTCTCCACCCAATTTGTCGCTCTTTCACGCAGTAGTCTCCTTGGCGGGATTCGAACTCAGGACGCCGGCGTTGTAAGACGGAGCTGCTATCCTCTGAGCCACCGCGCTAGCTGAGGAATCTTCTGGACAAGACAATATACATCAAAAAAGTCCTATACAAGCAATAGTCTATCCGAACTATCCAGCTCAGGGATCAGTAGGGCAGCTCATTGAATCAGTAGCTCAGCACATTGACTAAGGAAAGGAGAAAGGCACAGCGGTTTAGTGGCTCGGTGGACAGCAGCGCAGCTCAGCTGCGACGGGGTCTTTGGTTCGAAACCCAGCCCACAAACCACCTGCCAACCATCAGACTTTGAACTTTATTTTTAGCCCTTCACAATCTCAGATGCCGGTCCTGGACATGACCATAGACATGAAAAAGTAAATCTTAAGACAAGCAATAATCTATCATAACTCGACAGCTCAGGGTCGAGTGGATCGGTAGGGAAGCAGACCGAATCGGTAGGGAAGCAAACTGAATCAGTAGGGCAGCACACGGGCAGGTAGCACCAGCACGGTGGCTCGGCGGCTCAGCGGATAGCAACGCAGCCTAGCGACGCCGCCCTCCTGGGTTCGAATCCCGGCAAGGCGTTTGCGCCGAAAGTGTATTTTGGCAAAATCCATCCGTTTACCCATCAGACTTGGAACTTTATTTTTAGCCCTTCAGAATCTCGGATGCCGGTCCTGGACATGACCATAGACATGAAAAAGTAAATCTTAAGACAAGCAATAATCTCTCATAGCTCCACAGCTCAGGGTCGAGTGGATCGGTAAGGAAGCAGACTGAATCAGTAATGCATGCATAACGGAAACCCAGGTCAGGGCATTGTCTCGGCGGCTCAGCGGATAGCAGCGCAGCCTAGCGCCGCCGCCAACCTGGGTTCGAATCCCGGCAATGCGTTTGCGACGAAAGTGTGTTTTGGCAAAATCCATCCGTTTACCCAACAGACTTGGAACTTTATTTTTCGCCCTTCAGAATCTCGGATGCCGGTCCTGGACATGACCATAGACATGAAAAAGTAAATCTTAAGACAAGCAATAATCTCTCATAGCTCCCCAGCTCAGGGTCGAGTGGATCGGTAGGGAAGCAGACTGAATCAGTAATGCATGCATAACGGAAAGCCAGGTCAGGGCATTGTCTCGGCGGCTCAGCGGATAGCAACGCAGCCTAGCGCCGCCGCCACCCTGGGTTCGAATCCCGGCAAGGCGTTTGCGACGAAAGTATGTTTTGGCAAAATCCATCCGTTTACCCAACAGACTTGGAACTTTATTTTTCGCCCTTCAGAATCTCGGATGCCGGTCCTGGACATGACCATAGACATGAAAAAGTAAATCTTAAGACAAGCAATAATCTCTCATAGCTCCACAGCTCAGGGTCGAGGGGATCGGTAGGGAAGCAGACTGAATCAGTAATGCATGCATAACGGAAAGCCAGGTCAGGGCATTGTCTCGGCGGCTCAGCGGATAGCAACGCAGCCTAGCGCCGCCGCCACCCTGGGTTCGAATCCCGGCAAGGCGTTTGCGACGAAAGTGTGTTTTGGCAAAATCCATCCGTTTACCCAACAGACTTGGAACTTTATTTTTCGCCCTTCAGAATCTCGGATGCCGGTCCTGGACATGACCATAGACATGAAAAAGTAAATCTTAAGACAAGCAATAATCTCTCATAGCTCCACAGCTCAGGGTCGAGTGGATCGGTAGGGAAGCAGACTGAATCAGTAGGGCAGCACACGGGCAGGCTGCATCAGCACGGTGGTTCGGTGGCTCAGCGGATAGCAATGCAGCCTTGCGGTAACGTCATTCTGGGTTCGAATCCCGCCATGGGTTGATGATTTAATGGTCCGTTCTGACGTTGAAGATGATCTCCTGCATGGCCGTATACCTCTTGTTCAACCGTCAGACTTTTAACTTTCCTTTACACCCATTACAAACATTTGTCCTAACTATACAGGTCAGAGCAGCACCGAGAAGTAGTCAGCTAGCACGGTGGCTCAGTGGATAACAGCGCAGCCTTACAACGCTGGGGTCGTGAGTTCGAATCCCGCCGTGGGGAGCGGTTCGGTAAGTTGATGTCGGTACAGGGAAGCGCTCTGACTGTAAGAGGGGTCGATGGAGTGGTTCGATGGGCATTGTCTGAAGAGTTGGGTGCCTTAGAGGCGCTCATTGGGAGCAGCCAGTAAGATGGGGGGGTGGGTCTATAGGGGTTCAGACGTGGCGAGAGGACTGTAAGAAGGTACCCTGTGACATAGAAGCGAACCTTGGGGCGTAGCCTGTGTGGAAGGGGTAAATTGTGGGGAGAAGCCAGGAAGGTAGGCTAAGCCGTAGGGGTGTGGACGCGACGGAGGTGGCCCATAGCAACGAGGACTGGGACATGTGGGTAAGACAGAGGACGGCTATGGGTGGGGAGTGAGAAGGCACCCTGTGAGATAGAGGAGAAGCTTGGGTGAATGGTCGGAAGTAGCCTGTAAAATAGGCTGAGCCGTCAGGGTGTAGATGCCGTAATGGAGATGGCCAAGAGGAAGGCACTGTGTGAGATAGAGGAGGACCTTGGAAGATAGGGAGCAGGAGCAAGCGTGGGAGCAGACTGTAAAAGAGGCTGGTCTGGGACAGAAGTACTGAGTGTACAATGGGGAAGCCTTGTTCACGCCCCCGTCACAGGATCATCGTCAATCACGCCGCCCTACAGACTCAGCCCCCTCGACTATTTTCCTCTATCGCTGACTCAGCCACGTCGCCAACCTCACCACCCGCCCACACTATTGCCTTCTAGCGCTCCCTTCCGGACTACGCCGCATCTCTTAGCTCAACCACGCTGCTCACCCACACCATGGTCCCCTATCGTTCTCCCCACCTCCACCACCCTACCTCAGGAACATCGCCAACCTAATCTCCCCCTAATTTTTCCTCTCCCCTATCGCTTCCCCCAGACCAGGCACATCATCTTTCACTTACTTTTTCTCATGGAACGTTCTTAGTGTCTCTCCACCCAATTTGTCGCTCTTTCACGCAGTAGTCTCCTTGGCGGGATTCGAACTCAGGACGCCGGCGTTGTAAGACGGAGCTGCTATCCTCTGAGCCACCGCGCTAGCTGAGGAATCTTCTGGACAAGACAATATACATCAAAAAAGTCCTATACAAGCAATAGTCTATCCGAACTATCCAGCTCAGGGATCAGTAGGGCAGCTCATTGAATCAGTAGCTCAGCACATTGACTAAGGAAAGGAGAAAGGCACAGCGGTTTAGTGGCTCGGTGGACAGCAGCGCAGCTCAGCTGCGACGGGGTCTTTGGTTCGAAACCCAGCCCACAAACCACCTGCCAACCATCAGACTTTGAACTTTATTTTTAGCCCTTCACAATCTCAGATGCCGGTCCTGGACATGACCATAGACATGAAAAAGTAAATCTTAAGACAAGCAATAATCTATCATAACTCGACAGCTCAGGGTCGAGTGGATCGGTAGGGAAGCAGACCGAATCGGTAGGGAAGCAAACTGAATCAGTAGGGCAGCACACGGGCAGGTAGCACCAGCACGGTGGCTCGGCGGCTCAGCGGATAGCAACGCAGCCTAGCGACGCCGCCATCCTGGGTTCGAATCCCGGCAAGGCGTTTGCGCCGAAAGTGTATTTTGGCAAAATCCATCCGTTTACCCATCAGACTTGGAACTTTATTTTTAGCCCTTCAGAATCTCGGATGCCGGTCCTGGACATGACCATAGACATGAAAAAGTAAATCTTAAGACAAGCAATAATCTCTCATAGCTCCACAGCTCAGGGTCGAGTGGATCGGTAAGGAAGCAGACTGAATCAGTAATGCATGCATAACGGAAACCCAGGTCAGGGCATTGTCTCGGCGGCTCAGCGGATAGCAGCGCAGCCTAGCGCCGCCGCCAACCTGGGTTCGAATCCCGGCAATGCGTTTGCGACGAAAGTGTGTTTTGGCAAAATCCATCCGTTTACCCAACAGACTTGGAACTTTATTTTTCGCCCTTCAGAATCTCGGATGCCGGTCCTGGACATGACCATAGACATGAAAAAGTAAATCTTAAGACAAGCAATAATCTCTCATAGCTCCCCAGCTCAGGGTCGAGTGGATCGGTAGGGAAGCAGACTGAATCAGTAATGCATGCATAACGGAAAGCCAGGTCAGGGCATTGTCTCGGCGGCTCAGCGGATAGCAACGCAGCCTAGCGCCGCCGCCACCCTGGGTTCGAATCCCGGCAAGGCGTTTGCGACGAAAGTATGTTTTGGCAAAATCCATCCGTTTACCCAACAGACTTGGAACTTTATTTTTCGCCCTTCAGAATCTCGGATGCCGGTCCTGGACATGACCATAGACATGAAAAAGTAAATCTTAAGACAAGCAATAATCTCTCATAGCTCCACAGCTCAGGGTCGAGGGGATCGGTAGGGAAGCAGACTGAATCAGTAATGCATGCATAACGGAAAGCCAGGTCAGGGCATTGTCTCGGCGGCTCAGCGGATAGCAACGCAGCCTAGCGCCGCCGCCACCCTGGGTTCGAATCCCGGCAAGGCGTTTGCGACGAAAGTGTGTTTTGGCAAAATCCATCCGTTTACCCAACAGACTTGGAACTTTATTTTTCGCCCTTCAGAATCTCGGATGCCGGTCCTGGACATGACCATAGACATGAAAAAGTAAATCTTAAGACAAGCAATAATCTCTCATAGCTCCACAGCTCAGGGTCGAGTGGATCGGTAGGGAAGCAGACTGAATCAGTAGGGCAGCACACGGGCAGGCTGCATCAGCACGGTGGTTCGGTGGCTCAGCGGATAGCAATGCAGCCTTGCGGTAACGTCATTCTGGGTTCGAATCCCGCCATGGGTTGATGATTTAATGGTCCGTTCTGACGTTGAAGATGATCTCCTGCATGGCCGTATACCTCTTGTTCAACCGTCAGACTTTTAACTTTCCTTTACACCCATTACAAACATTTGTCCTAACTATACAGGTCAGAGCAGCACCGAGAAGTAGTCAGCTAGCACGGTGGCTCAGTGGATAACAGCGCAGCCTTACAACGCTGGGGTCGTGAGTTCGAATCCCGCCGTGGGGAGCGGTTCGGTAAGTTGATGTCGGTACAGGGAAGCGCTCTGACTGTAAGAGGGGTCGATGGAGTGGTTCGATGGGCATTGTCTGAAGAGTTGGGTGCCTTAGAGGCGCTCATTGGGAGCAGCCAGTAAGATGGGGGGGTGGGTCTATAGGGGTTCAGACGTGGCGAGAGGACTGTAAGAAGGTACCCTGTGACATAGAAGCGAACCTTGGGGCGTAGCCTGTGTGGAAGGGGTAAATTGTGGGGAGAAGCCAGGAAGGTAGGCTAAGCCGTAGGGGTGTGGACGCGACGGAGGTGGCCCATAGCAACGAGGACTGGGACATGTGGGTAAGACAGAGGACGGCTATGGGTGGGGAGTGAGAAGGCACCCTGTGAGATAGAGGAGAAGCTTGGGTGAATGGTCGGAAGTAGCCTGTAAAATAGGCTGAGCCGTCAGGGTGTAGATGCCGTAATGGAGATGGCCAAGAGGAAGGCACTGTGTGAGATAGAGGAGGACCTTGGAAGATAGGGAGCAGGAGCAAGCGTGGGAGCAGACTGTAAAAGAGGCTGGTCTGGGACAGAAGTACTGAGTGTACAATGGGGAAGCCTTGTTCACGCCCCCGTCACAGGATCATCGTCAATCACGCCGCCCTACAGACTCAGCCCCCTCGACTATTTTCCTCTATCGCTGACTCAGCCACGTCGCCAACCTCACCACCCGCCCACACTATTGCCTTCTAGCGCTCCCTTCCGGACTACGCCGCATCTCTTAGCTCAACCACGTTGCTCACCCACACCATGGTCCCCTATCGTTCTCCCCACCTCCACCACCCTACCTCAGGAACATCGCCAACCTAATCTCCCCCTAATTTTTCCTCTCCCCTATCGCTTCCCCCAGACCAGGCACATCATCTTTCACTTACTTTTTCTCATGGAACGTTCTTAGTGTCTCTCCACCCAATTTGTCGCTCTTTCACGCAGTAGTCTCCTTGGCGGGATTCGAACTCAGGACGCCGGCGTTGTAAGACGGAGCTGCTATCCTCTGAGCCACCGCGCTAGCTGAGGAATCTTCTGGACAAGACAATATACATCAAAAAAGTCCTATACAAGCAATAGTCTATCCGAACTATCCAGCTCAGGGATCAGTAGGGCAGCTCATTGAATCAGTAGCTCAGCACATTGACTAAGGAAAGGAGAAAGGCACAGCGGTTTAGTGGCTCGGTGGACAGCAGCGCAGCTCAGCTGCGACGGGGTCTTTGGTTCGAAACCCAGCCCACAAACCACCTGCCAACCATCAGACTTTGAACTTTATTTTTAGCCCTTCACAATCTCAGATGCCGGTCCTGGACATGACCATAGACATGAAAAAGTAAATCTTAAGACAAGCAATAATCTATCATAACTCGACAGCTCAGGGTCGAGTGGATCGGTAGGGAAGCAGACCGAATCGGTAGGGAAGCAAACTGAATCAGTAGGGCAGCACACGGGCAGGTAGCACCAGCACGGTGGCTCGGCGGCTCAGCGGATAGCAACGCAGCCTAGCGACGCCGCCATCCTGGGTTCGAATCCCGGCAAGGCGTTTGCGCCGAAAGTGTATTTTGGCAAAATCCATCCGTTTACCCATCAGACTTGGAACTTTATTTTTAGCCCTTCAGAATCTCGGATGCCGGTCCTGGACATGACCATAGACATGAAAAAGTAAATCTTAAGACAAGCAATAATCTCTCATAGCTCCACAGCTCAGGGTCGAGTGGATCGGTAAGGAAGCAGACTGAATCAGTAATGCATGCATAACGGAAACCCAGGTCAGGGCATTGTCTCGGCGGCTCAGCGGATAGCAGCGCAGCCTAGCGCCGCCGCCAACCTGGGTTCGAATCCCGGCAATGCGTTTGCGACGAAAGTGTGTTTTGGCAAAATCCATCCGTTTACCCAACAGACTTGGAACTTTATTTTTCGCCCTTCAGAATCTCGGATGCCGGTCCTGGACATGACCATAGACATGAAAAAGTAAATCTTAAGACAAGCAATAATCTCTCATAGCTCCCCAGCTCAGGGTCGAGTGGATCGGTAGGGAAGCAGACTGAATCAGTAATGCATGCATAACGGA
>NW_027440149.1:0-15410 GCF_031893055.1 Leptodactylus fuscus | reverse complement strand
GGATCTCAGAGTATAATAGTAGTCTGTGGGTGGTGAAACTCAAGAATTTTGTACCTGGCAATTTTTGGAAAATTTGTAAAAATAATCTGTTTTGTAAACCTTATGTATGTGCCATAATTACAGTCCTATGAAAAAGTTTGGGCACCCCTATTAATCTTAATCATTTTTAGTTCTAAATATTTTGGTGTTTGCAACAGCCATTTCAGTTTGATATATCTAATAACTGATGGACACAGTAATATTTCAGGATTGAAATGAGGTTTATTGTACTAACAGAAAATGCGCAATATGCATTAAACCAAAATTTGACCGGTGCAAAAATATGGGCACCTCCACAGGAAAGTGACATTAATATTTAGTACATCCTCCTTTTGCAAAGATAACAGCCTCTAGTCGCTTCCTGTAGCTTTTAATCAGTTCCTGGATCCTGGATGAAGGTATTTTGGACCATTTCTTTCTACAAAACAATTCAAGTTCAGTTAAGTTTGATGGTCGCCGAGCATGGACAGCCCGCTCTCAAATGATCTGAAAACAAAGATTGTTCAACATAGTTGTTCAGGGGAAGGATACAAAACGTTGTCTCAGAGATTTAACCTGTCAGTTTCCACTGTGAGGAACATAGTAAGGAAATGGAAGACCACAGGGACAGTTCTTGTTAAGCCCAGAAGTGGCAGGCCAAGAAAAATATCAGAAAGGCAGAGAAGAAGAATGGTGAGAACAGTCAAGGACAATCCACAGACCACCTCCAAAGAGCTGCATCATCATCTTGCTGCAGATGGTGTCACTGTGCATCGGTCAACTATACAGCGCACTTTGCACAAATAGAAGCTGTATGGGAGAGTGATGAGAAAGAAGCCGTTTCTGCACGTACGCCACAAATAGAGTTGCCTGAGGTATGAAAAAGCACATTTGGACAAGGCAGCTTCATTTTGGAAACAAAAATTGAGTTGTTTGGTTATAAAAAAAAGGCGTTATGCATGGCGTCCAAAAAGAAACAGCATTCCAAGAAAAACACATGCTACCCACTGTAAAATTTGGTGGAGGTTCCATCATGCTTTGGGGCTGTGTGGCCAATGCCGGCATCGGGAATCTTGTTAAAGTTGAGAGTCGCATGGATTCCACTCAGTATCAGCAGATTCTTGAGAATAATGTTCAAGAATCAGTGACGAAGTTGAAGTTACGCCGGGGATGGATATTTCAGCAAGACAATGATCCAAAACACTGCTCCAAATCAACTCAGGCATTCATGCAGAGGAACAATTACAATGTTCTGGAATGGCCATCCCAGTCCCCAGACCTGAATATCATTGAACATCTGTGGGATGATTTGAAGCGGGCTGTCCATGCTCGGCGACCATCTAACTTAACTGAACTTGAATTGTTTGTCCAAAATACCTTTATCCAGGATCCAGGAACTGATTAAAAGCTACAGGAAGCGACTAGAGGCTGTTATCTTTGCAAAAGGAGGATCTACTAACTATTAATGTCACTTTTCTGTTGAGGTGCCCATACTTTTGCACCGGTCAAATTTTGGTTTAATGCATATTGCACATTTTCTGTTAGTACAATAAACCTCATTTCAATCCTGAAATATTACTGAGTCCATCAGTTATTAGATATATCAAACTGAAATGGCTGTTGCAAATACCAAAATATTTAGAACTAAAAATGATTAAGATTAATAGGGGTGCCCAAACTTTTTCATAGGACTGTATACAATGTGGAGGGGCCACTTTTGGACATTATACTGTGTGGAGGGGCCACTATGAGATATTGTACTGTGATGAGACCACTATGGGACATTATACTGTGTGGAGAGGCCACTATTGGACATTATACTGTGCGGAGGGGTGCAATGGGACATTATACTGTGTGGAGGGGCACTATGAAACATTGTACTATTGGACATTATACTGTGTGGAGGGGCCACTATTGGACATTATACTGTGTGGAGGGCTCATGATTGGACATTATACTGTGTGGAGGGCTCATGATTGGACATTATACTGTGTGGAGAGGCCACTGTTGGACATTATACTGTGTGGAGGGGCACTATGAGACATTGTACTGTGATGAGACCACTATGGGACTTTATACTATGTGGAGGGGTCACTATGAAACATTATACTGTATGGGGGCTGCTACAGGACATTACACTGTGTAGGGCTACTGTGGGACATTATTCTGTCACAGGGATCTTTGGAGGGGTGAGCTTTCTGAACAGCCCAGGACTCATGGTACCCTTAATCCACCCCTGCATGATATCTATCATTTATGTGAATGTCACACTGCAACATATGTGATCATGTCAACAGATAATAAAGCTCATCACAGCATGGCCCACATATACACATAAAGCACAAGAGGGGGGAGTATTTTTGTACATTTTAGTTATTTTTGAGTTCTGTGAAAACACAAAGATGGGAAATATCAAAATTCTGTTCTATGAGTCTTTTATCATTTGACTTCTGAAGTGTCGTAAGTAGTACGTCTTCTTCCTCCTCTGGATTCCCTCCCTTCCTACAGAATGTGGTTTACAGTAAAAGCCTCTACCCATAAAACACCCAAATCACTTAGCAACATTTTCCTGAACTTAGTTGTAAACTACGGAGCACTGAACAAAGGCTGAGCAAACTAAGCTTCCTGAACCATAGCAATTTAGCTAACAGAATCTCCATTTGTGGGTAAGAGCTGCTTCATTTGTGGACAGTTGTAAATCTACTATGATGTGCAATTTGCTATTACTGTAATAAAAAGTGTCTAAGGTTTTATTCACACAGTATTCAGTGTCTAAGCTCAATATATAAGACACTCTCGGGAGCCACTTTGAGTGATTCCATATAACCCTACATACTCAGTGGATATGAAAACAATATCCTTTTGGTATGTTCACCCACAATGAAGCAAAGTTTACTGTCCTAAGCTTTATTGGCACAATGCACATATACTCAGAGCCGAAGGAGAGAAGTTCCAGATTTATAACCAGTAAGTTAAATGTTATTATCCCCTTCCCGACATCCACTGTATATATCTTAGTGGGCATCCATAGCTATAGTGACCCTAATCATGGATAGAAGGCTCCTTGGACTGCCTATACTAAGTCACTATTAAGCCCTGCTTGTTGCAGGGCATAAGAGTAACACAGAGATTATAACATAGACTGCAATACTAAAGTATTACAGTACTAAAACAGGGGCGTAACTACCATCATAGCAGCAGAGGCAGCTGCCACAGGGCCCGGGACATTAGGGGCGCGGTGACAGCCGCTACCGCTGCTATCATTATACTCGGGGGTTTTTGCAGACCCCTGAGTATAATGATCAGCGGACTGGGAGAGGTAAGGGAACGTAAAAAACACTGTTACTTACCTCTCCACGATCCTGCCAGGCCTCCTTCCTACTTGTCTGACGTCTCTGACCTCACATGAACCCGGCCTGCTTCCTGGGTCATGTGACGTCCGACGTCATAGAAGAAGGACAGCAGCAGGAAGACAGCGTGGGAGCAGGGACAGGTAAGAGACAGTAATTTTTTATGTTTTTATTCCCCCGGTTCTGAAAAGACCCCAAAGTATAATAATTGTTTATGGGTGTCCACTATGGGCATAATACTGTGTGCAGGGGACACTATGGGCTATAATACTGTGTGCAGGGGCCACTATTGGGGATAATACTGTGTGCAGGGGCCACTATGGGGGATAATACTGTGTGCAGGGGCCACTATGGAACATAATATTATGTGCAGGGGCCACTAAGAGACATAATACTGTGTGCAGGGGCCACTAATGGACATAATACTGTGTGCAGGGCTTACTAGGTGACATAATAGAGTGCGGAGGAGGGGGTCGGTCGAGGTCGTCGGCGTCGGTTGGGGGGGCCATGTCAAAAGTTTGCCACGGGGCCCCGCCATTCCTAGTTACGCCACTGTACTAAAATATTACAGTTTATGGTATAAGCAATCCAAGGTTTCTACTGAAGATCATTTGTTTTGTTTAGGGTTTCCGCTGGCTCGGATCCCCGATTCATTTCAGGTTGAACAAATTCGGATAGAACCAGAAGTGAAATAATTATACTCTCGGGACTCTTCAGACCCTAGAAAAAAAAATAGGTGGAGGCCTGGGGGAGGTGTAAAAATTAAGAAAAAAAAAAACATTGATACACACATTCCCTCAATGACCCCTGGGTTGATGGCATCACAGAAGAGCACTGAACGTCACCAGGAGAGTGCCGAACATCACAAGGAGGCCCAAAAGAGGTAACGAAAGATGAATTTGAATGTTTTCTATGTTTCAAAGCTCCCTTGGCCTCCACCTATTATACTCTGGGATAATAATGTCATTTTTCACTTTGACATGATTACGGCTGTGTTTTCCTTACACAAATAGAAATCGGATAAATAGGTTCATAGGAGCACTAAGACCATTATGTATATATAAATTATGTTTTAAGCCAATTTAAGGTGTTTGTACTGAACGTGTCTGACTGAAACGAATCAGGGGCCCAAGTCACCAAACCCAAACATGAAATGAATCTTGAGAGATTTGCCTATCTCTAATTAAAATACAACAAAAATATATAAATTTGGCATTGCGGTAACCACTGACCCACAGAATAAAGGTAACCTGTCATTTTTACTACCCAATGAATGCCATACAAAGAGAACCTTTTAAAAAATTGCTGCAACAGTTTTTTTGACAAATCTGTCCCATTAATATTTTTTTATCACATAAACATACAGTATAACTCAACTATCCTTTCTCTTGTTCTCATGGAAAAATTCAGCTTCAGGAATTTGAAGCTGAATTTTTTCCGCTTGATCAAATTCCAACCATAGTATCCTTCAAATTGCGCACCAATTTTCTTTAGGGAAATGACTCCACAGGGTTGTTATTTTAACATCTTCCGGGGTTTGATCAAATCCCTAGTTTCATCATTTCCCTGCGACATATACATCATCCCTGCTGCACTGCCTCGGGAGCCCATTTGTTGCTGTGCGATAATAACCGTCACTCCCAACCCCTTTATTACGACTTCCTTTGATGCTGCTTATGTTATACAGCACTAGGTAAGTTATAAAACCTACCGCTGTGTGAAAACATTATATTCTGCAGCTCGGTATCACAACTTCACAGGGATGAGGGACATTGCAATAAATGATCGAGAATATTTACATACAGATGGATCAACCACATCGTACTATTATACAGAGACTTTTAAGCCAAAATATTGTATTTTGTTCTAAAAACAAAACAAAAAACTAACTGTACTACTCAAAATAACTTACTGCTCTGCTGTCTTAGGGTGGGTTCTCATCTGCACCCCTGTCTCCGCTTTGTGGGTTTCCATTGTAAGTCGATGGCTGGTCAGGTAATGGAGGGGGTGTACATGTCACACAGACTACTAAGGTGGGTGAGATGAGAAAACTCCAGAAAGAACATTTCTCAGCAGATAACTATTGTCTGCTGAGGGTTATTTCAAAGTTCCAGTTACTGGGCTGGATTTTTAGAAATGCCTGGTAAGACTGGTAGTGGGACCTGTCATTCCACCCCCCTCCAGTCCACACTTTGGGGATGTTCCGGCAGTGACTCAGCTGCAGAGAGTCTCCTCGTCAAGGAGGCTTAAGAAGTTGCTCCAGCAGTAACACTTTGGCAGAGCTTGGCTGGAGAGCTGACAGAGAGGTCATATTTTTGGAGCTGTGTCCTGAATGATTCTACTGGCTTTTGGATTTCTGTTACTCTAGGTGAGGTAACCTATTCTATGTTTAGTTAGAGCCTAGCCGGGCAGGGATTTATTTTTGTATTGTTTCCTTTTGTTGCTGCACTGCCTTTTTGAGTGAAAATAAACTCTACCTTTGTTTTGGACTAAAAGAAACTGGACTTGTGTATCTATGCCACCCCACCTAGCAACCCCAGACCCTGACACCATCTTCTGCCCATGAGCACCCGTGACCGTCTTCTGGTCTCTGCAGCTAAACCATTTTTTTTTTAACCGGACACAAAGTCCTGCATGTCCGACTTTGTGTCTGGTTAAAAAAAAACGGTTTTGCCACGGAGAGGCAGAAGATGCTCACGGGCGCTCATGGGCGGACACTTTGCAAACCCATTCAAACAAATGGGTTTGAAAACTGACTGCCGGTTCCCGTCTCCTGTCCAGTTTCTCAGGCAGAAGACGTAAACCTGAAAGCAGAAACCGGGCGCAGTTGTGAACCCACCCTAAGAAATCTATTATTTATACTTTATACCCTAAGGTCTTTACTATCAAGCTCTAAGGGCACATCAATCCACAATGACTCACAAAAAATCTAAATCCAAATCTAAATATGAAGTCTCATATAACAATTCCATCCCCTCCAAAGTCTGTGCTTCTTTCTACAGCTCCTGATTTAGATGTCTCTACAAAAAGACAAAAAGAAATGTTCCTATATCAGCAGGCTCCACACCTAGCTCTAAAGTCCCTCACAAGAAGAAAACTTCTGACAATTGAGCAGACTTGTCATATCCAGGGTTCTATGGCTCTTCTATGTCACACCTCCTAGATTCCCCCACTACAGTATTCATGAACCTGTCTCCAAACATAGGATGAAAAAAGAGGTTCAACATCTTACAAAAAGATATCATAGCTGATATTGGCAATGCACTACAATATATGCAAATTTCAATAGAAGATGCACAGACTAAGTAGACAACAAAAGGGCAGATTGCACCAAAGCTTTTAAAGGGGTTGTCACATTAAGAACACTTTTGTTTTAGCTGGGGTAACGACTTCTGGGCACCTCAGCAATGAGGAGAATGAGAGATCGAAAGTAATTCCAAGCCTAATCCTTGTGAATAGAATGCAAGTGTGCATTCAGGTCCTGCGGGAGATTACAGTCCCAGGAGACCCACAGAAGTGAATGGAGCGCTGGTTGTCTGCCTCTATCTCTCCCCAGATACCAGAGGATAATAAGACCGCAACCCAGAAGGAGGGAACCGGAGGATGGGAGTAGTAGTGGCGAATGATGTGCCACCTATTAGACTGAGCAAACTCAACCAAACCCCCAGCGCCACTTCTGGGCCGGACACCGATAAGGGGGGTCTTGCAGCACTACCTGGATGGTGGTGGGAGTAGTTTTCCCTGGGGCACTTCCAGTTGGAGAGGGGACCTCTCCTCTTTGAGCCAGTGTAATGGTGTTCGGAAGGGACCTGATGGCAGGCATGACCAGTGGTTGCACTTGAACAGGGAACAGCTTTACTCAGCAACTGGTACAGGTACAACAGCTGCTTCCAAATGTATCACAATGTGAAATCCTCCAGCCCTGGTTATAGGAGAGTGCCCAGGAATGATGCAGGCTCAATAATACACTTCTCCTACAAATACTCCCCCTCTCATGCCCCTCCCAGATACCGATACTGGGGATGGTGATACAGGGACTCCTGACAGGGATCTGGTTACCTTTGCTTTGCCCCATCAAATGTTCACCTTGCGGGTCCAGCCATTCCTAGTTACGCCACTTCTTCTCAGTTATATGCGGTGAGAAAGGTGAAAAACATGCCAATTGTTTGGAAAACATATTCTATGGTCGGCCAGGATTTAATAATCATTGTCCAACAGTATATTAGTTCAGGGGTGAACATATCACCTGTGCAGAGAGTTCAGCACAGGTAGAGACAAGGGCCGGACAGAGCTGGAGAGCAGCAGCTCAAAATCAGACAGCCAGACATTGCTGGGGACCACAAAGGAGGATATTAATTAATAATATCTTAATTACTACACAAGTGGTGGAGTTTATCTCTGAGATGAGGTGGGGCTTAAATAAGAGGTAGGGTTTTATTTTGCTGAAGTTCTCATCCCTTTCATCCAAACTGGAGAGCATATGAGTATTACATTGTGAATAAAGGAAATATGGGTGGTGGTCAGGTGATGTATGGTATGGCCATACCTCCCAACCATCCCGATTTCACAAATTCAGTGTCCTGTCCCGCGACGGGAGGTATGTCCCGATTTCAACTCATTGGCGTCCGGAGGAGGCATGACACTGGGGCAGATGAAGGGGGGAGAACGGCATGACATCGGAGCAGATGAAGGGGGGGAGAACGGCATGGCATGGCATGGCACTGAGGCAGATGAAGGGGGGGGGGAAACGGCATGACACTGGGGCAGTTGAAGGGGGGGAGAACAGCATGACACTGGGGCAGGTGAAGGGGGGAGAATAGCATGACACTGGGGCAGATGAAGGGGAGGGAGAACGGCATGACACGGGAAGATAAAGGGGGGAGACAAGCATCTGGGGGCAGAGATGGGGGGACATGAATCTGGGGACAGAGATGGGGGGACATGAATCTGGGGGCAGAGATGGGGGGACATGAATCTGGGGTGGTGGTCAGGTGATGTATGGTATGGCCATACCTCCCAACCATCCCGATTTCACAAATTCAGTGTCCTGTCCCGCGACGGGAGGTATGTCCCGATTTCAACTCATTGGCGTCCGGAGGAGGCATGACACTGGGGCAGATGAAGGGGGGAGAACGGCATGACATTGGAGCAGATGAAGGGGGGAGAATGGCATGGCATGGCACTGGGGCAGATGAAGGGGGGGGGAAACGGCATGACACTGGGGCAGTTGAAGGGGGGAGAACAGCATGACACTGGGGCAGGTGAAGGGGGGGAGAATAGCATGACACTGGAGCAGATGAAGGGGAGGGAGAACAGCATGACACGGGAAGATAAAGGGGGGAGACAAGAATCTGGGGGCAGAGATGGGGGGACATGAATCTGGGGGCAGAGATGGGGGGACATGAATCTGGGGGCAGAGATGGGGGGACATGAATCTGGGGGCAGAGATGGGGGGACATGAATCTGGGGGCAGAGATGGGGGGACATGAATCTGGGGGCAGAGATGGGGGGGACATGAATCTGGGGGCAGAGATGGGGGGACATGAAACTGGGGGCTTGAGATGGGGGGACAAGAAACTGGGGGCAGAGATGGGGGACATGAAACTGGGGGCAGAGATGGACTGGGGGCATGAAACTGAGAGAGATGGAGGGGGAACATTTTTTTACAGGTGACTGTAGGAAGATTATACTGTTTGGGGGCACATGAAAAATGAATGAGAATGGGTGGAGTCAACATAAAAGTGGGTGGAGCTAAGTTTTCTGCGGCGCACACGAATGCCGTATATTTTGTCCCTCTTTCAAAAGTTGGGAGGTATGGGTATGGTGAGTGATGGGTGTATGGTGTTATCAATGAATGTGTCTATTGTATGAGTGATTAAAATATACACTTCAGCATGTGGTATATGCATGTAATATGTGAGTAACGTGTGCTGTTTACATGTAATATGTGAGTGATGTGTGCTGTATACATGTAACATATAAGTTATGTGTGCTGTATCAATGTAATGTAGAACTCTATTGGGAGGCTTTTTTTTTGGAGGTTGATTTTGAGGCGGATTCCTGACAAAATTCCTGACCAAAAAAACCACGTGTGAACTCTGGTTACGCTTCCTCACCTGTACATTTACTTTTTTTTCAAAAGGTGTTACACCCGCTGTGAACATTAGTGATTTCATCCTCAACAATTGGTCCCATGAACAAGGTATTGTATGCGTTTATGTAAAGAGGTTTTTGTAATAACAGCATCATGTGCACGTTAGATTCATCACTGTTCTGAGTTTCAGAGCTATAGACTATGGTTACAGAGCTATGCCGCCATATTGTGGCTCTGCAGTGCAGCTTATTACAGAGGTATTGTCCCTTACAAGCACAATCTCTGCATACTGCTTTGGAATAACAGTCAGCTCTTCTGTCTTTAAGTCTGCATTCACACAACTGACTTTCGCTCATGATGAAATCTAGCCAAAGGGGGCATTCACACGGAGTAAAGTGGCGCAGATAAAAAGCCTCCCATTGATTTCAATGTGTTCCACACATTAAAAGGAACCCATTGAAGTCAATGGGAGTCTTTTTATCAGCGCTGAATCTGCCGCGAGTTATTCTGGCAAAATCAGCACCACTTTACTCCGTGTGAATGCCCCCTAAGGCTGGGGCCCCACGTGACACATATGCCGTGGTTTGACTGCAGCTGAAACACAGTGACAAAAACCATGGTGTTTTACAGTCTCTGATACAGTCTCTGTAGTATTCTATAGAATCCAATCTACACATTGCAAAAAAATACACATAGTGGAAATGATGAGATTTCCAAAACTGTTGCGGTTTTGGAAATCACAGCATGTCCATTACACCTACAGAAAAGTCAGCAGTTTCCCTACAGGTATAAATGAAGTCGTGAATGAAAGTCGGATGTTACCCGTGTGCCGCCCATGCACCAGCTGTGCTTCCACGGCCCCTTTCATTAAATGAATAAGAGACGCAGAAGTAGGGCTGCAAAATAGGACAGGAATAGGACCTGTTTATTATTTTGAGGCCTGGACTGTCGGCTTGCACACGTGACCAAGTAATTCACAGTCACGTGTATGGGCCCATAGGAATTAATGGGTCAGTGTGCTTCCATGGCTCTCAGTCAGGGTCGTCATTTAGAGGCTTTTGCAGACGGCCATGGCTGAGATCATTGTGATATCCGTGTTTTTCCCAGAAAGCACACTGACCCATTCATTTCTATATGCCCGTACACATGACCATGAATTACATGGTCATGTGTGGGGGCAACAGTTCGGTCCACAAAATATAGAACAGGTCCTATTCCTGTCCTATTTGGCAGCCCTGCTTCTGTGGCTCCTAATCATTTAATGAAAGCGGCTGCGAGAAGCAGCATGGCATGTGACATCAACGTGTCCCCCATTCGCCGTCCGTGCCTTTAATTCAGAGTTGACTGTTTTTTAGCCACAGTCATCTGCAACCGACCTAAAGCCTTATTCACATGACTGTGATGTTTTGAAGAATCAAATGGCCATTAAAAATGGACATATATGTAATTTTGCATCTATTCCATTTTGGTGGCCAAGTGTCATCCATTTTGAATCGGTTTATCAGTTTTTAACTGTCAATGAAGAATCCACTGATTTCTGAAGGGTCTATATGTCCATGAAAACAACACATCAGCTGTGAAAAATTATCAAAAAAACGGACATGTGAATAGACACATAGAAATCAATGTGTTCTCAAAGCGGTCACGTGACAGTCATTACAAAGATGATCGTTTCACTGTACGAATAGCCTATAGTTTGCAGGTCTTTACCAGTCATTTTTCATAAAAAAAAAATAATAAAAAAAAAAGAAAAAAATAAAAAAAAAAAGAAAAAAAAAAAAAAAAAAGAATAAAAAAAGAAAAAAAAAAAAAAATAAAAAAAAATAAAAAATAAAAAAAAATAAAAGAAGAATAGAGTTTACGAATAAGGCCTATAGTTTGCAGGTCTTTACTCAATAATACAGATACAAATATTACAAATATTACTTTTTTTAAACCGGACAGAAAGTCCTGCATGTCCAACTTTGTGTCCATTTAAAAAATGAATGGGTTTGAAAACTGACCGCCGGGTTTCCGTCTCCTGTCCGGTTTCTCTCGGCAGAAGACGGAAACCTGCAAAGCGGAGACCGGGCGCAGGTGTGTACCTGCCCTGAGTGTTGGGGATACAGGTAGATAAGTGCGTTTTCATATGATGCAACATGGCACATTCTTTTCCCTAAAAAGAATATGACAATAAAACCAACCATATACCTATATATGAAATTGGAGGGATGTACAGACTTTTCAGTTGCACATAGTATTACATACATACTTGTGCACAAAATTTTATACTTTTAAAGGGATATTTTACATTTTTGAAACTAAAATTGTTGTTTGTAATATAAGTTTAGCTATTATTTTTAAAAACAAAGGCTCCTTTCACATTTCACTGAATAGCACGGCATTCAGGGGAATTCTTCCGGTCACTGTGATCACTGTGGGGGAACCCAAAAGACTAAATTATAAGTCAGTATGGTCATTGGGTGCCCCTGGTGACCATCATATGAGTCTTTGTTTGTATGTATACTTGGACTGCCTTACAGCAATAGAAACAATAAACATCAGGAACGTGAATGACAGATGGTGATAATCCATAATGATACTTTTTCTCCCCTACTTGCACATTATTTCTCAAGAAATGTAAGCTCTCCATCAGAAGAGAGTTACATGAGCAGATTCTCCTCTACTTTCTGTGTGCAGTCTATGTGAGACTTCATAGTATCCATCCATCAGATAAAGGAGAAATGTTTATTAGGGGAAAACTGCTACATATTGATTTATTGATTTATTGATTTGTTCCAGTTGGTTGAAAGGTTCTGTGCAATTTGAAGATAACTTCTAAGATGTTTTTAATTTTTTTTGCAGGCAACTTTTCAGAATTTTCATACAATTACAGCGTTCCATACAATTTCCCTCATGGAGGTCAGTCCTTGAATCATATAACTTAAAGGTAGTCAGCATGTCAAACCAGCTGCACAAACCAATATGTTAGGGTCACTTGGTGACAGATTCCCTTTAAGAACTACTATACATTTTTTTATGTAAAGACCTAGAACCCAAGTTAAGAACAAGATTTGTACAGAGGTTCTTGGTACAAGGGATGAATTTAGCAATTATTAGAAGTAATTAGCAATATATTAGTTAATAATAATTAGAAATTAGCAATAAATTCAGTTTTTTGGTCATTTTAATGTTTTTAAAAGAATGTTATTCTATGTTTCAGGTTCACCAAACAATTCAATATTCTACTCTTTTATTTTTTTTCCGGTAGAAAAAAACATTACAGGTATGTAAAAGGCTTACAGTTAAGGTTGGGTTCACACCAGCGCTTGCACTATGTTCGAGGATTCCGTTCCCCTCTCGGCATGAAAAATGTGGAGAGAAAAGTTCTGCAAGCAGTGTTTTTCTCTACGTATTTTTCACCCTTTTCAGGCGGAAAAACATGAACCCCATTATAGTCAATGGCATTCACGGGTTTCTGCTGGTAACCGCTTTTTTAAGAGGATTAGGCTTTTGTTCAGGGGGCCTCCAAGTGGATCCTCTGAACGGAAACCCGAACGCAGATGTGAACCTAGCCAAATGTGTATATGTACTGCAACATTAACTTCCAAATTGTTCACATGATCAATTTTTATGAGAAAGAGGATTATGAATCACGATGAATGAGAAATCGGCACCACCCTGAGAAGACGTCTATTTCCCTTTGTACAATGTACATGTACTCATACCATTCCAAGTCCATACTATACAGTGTACAGAGCTGTACCTCTTGCTTCATACACTGTGATAGTTCTGGCTACTGAAGCTCCCAATATTAGGTAATAATAGTGGAGAAATGTAGGTCCTGCATGGATCGGATATTGATGACCTCCCCTAAGGATACGTATAAATACATACTGACTCTGCAAATCATACATGTCTTCAGTATGGATTGGATGGCAGTATCTGTATGCAAGTCCATTTATTGAAAGTCTCACTGGCTAGTCCACGCTGATGGCCTGTATCATGTGGAGAGTCAACGTGCAGTCATGTAGTGCAACAAAGGAACCAATGGAGCTGATAATGGAAGAAGAAAGTGAGCGATAGGAAAAAACTGCTTCTTTTCCCTCCTCCCCTTCCACTCTCCATAGATTTCTACCCATGTAATCTGTAATGTGATACTTGACTCTATCTTGGGAGGCAAAGGCTGGTTCAACAGAGCTTAGAATAAGTGAAAAATATAGACAGTCTGATAAGTGGAGAGAGATACCTATATCTGTATCTGTGCTGAACAACGAGATCTTATTATATCATAAGCAATTATTTTTCTCTTTTGCAGCTTTCTTTACACAGAATGAAATGGAAGGGAATATTTCAGATGACACCACATTCTACCTTACTAGCCAGTGGTTGACCACGTTTGTACCATCGATCTACACTGTGGTGGTCACTGTGGCTCTGCCTCTAAATGTGATGGCAATTCTAATGTTTCTACTGAAGATAAAAATCAAGACGCCGGCAGTAGTCTATATGCTGAACTTGGCCATAGTTGATGTGCTTTTTGTTGCCGTGGTGCCTTTCAACATTGTGTACAGATTCTCAGGGAACAACTGGAAAATCGGAGAAGGAATGTGCCGAATTGTGACTGCGGCATTTTACTGTAACATGTACTGCTCCATCCTGCTCATGACTAGTATAAGTGTGGACAGGTACATGGCCGTGGTGTTTCCAATACACTCTCGTTCCTGGCGCTCAAGGAAACGGGCTTGGCTGGTGTGTGTCTTTATCTGGCTTATAGCTATAGCTAGCACCGTGCCTCTTCTTCTTACCAAGCAAACTATTTACATTGGATCTCTGGACATTACAACTTGCCATGACGTGCTGGAGCTAAAGGACCAACAGAACTTCTACATGTACTACTTCACCGCCTTCTCCTCAATGTTTTTCTTCATTCCATTAGTTATTACAATCTTCTGTTACTTTGAAATTATCCGAACCTTGAGTAAAAGCACAAAGGACATTGAGAATTCTTCTAAGAAGACAAGAGCTGTTCTCTTAACTATTATAGTCCTTACTGTGTTCATTATTTGCTTTGGTCCTACAAACCTCATCTTTCTAATGCATTATCTGCACTTCCACAATGGACATGCTGAGTCTCTATATTTCGCTTATATTCTGTGTGCCTGTATCAGCAGTATAAGTAGTTGTCTTGATCCTATAATGTATTACTATGCATCATCAAGGTGTCGGAAGTATGTGTATAGTTTATTATGCTGTAAGATACATGATAAACCCAAGCAGACAACCAAACAATCATCTACAGAAAGTTCATTTGTTAAGTAAAAGAAGTTAAAACTGAACTATCAAGATTTTAATGAACATATGGATTTAAAGGGTTGGTCTATGAACATCTATAACCTTTAGATGATACGTAAATACATTGTGGGTGGGGGTCCATGATCACCAGTCTCTTGTTTGAATGAAGCAGTAGTACGTGTGTCTAAACACCAGTCCTTTCACTACTATGGGACTGCAGGAAATAGCTAGAGTAGATAGTGAGAGCAGAGTGCTCCATGATTCCCATAGACGTAAATGGAGTAGTGATCATGCATGCACACTACCACCCCATTTACACAGGGGACTGCTGGGACTAGCAGGTGAACTCCTATTGATCATATATGAATAGATGAGAAAGATTGTTTACAGTGCAACCCCTTTAAGTGTGGCACTGGAATTTTTGCATTCTGTGCCCTAGTGCATGTCTACAAATTACTGCATGGGTTTTCTTACTATTGAGAATATACTGCTTAACGTGAAGGAGGATATACCATTTTGCCATACTCATGTAATTGCATGGTCATTATCCAGAAATCTGTTATAGTATCTGTAACTAACTGAAGAGGACATAAGGGAGGAGCATTGTGGGGAGGAGCCAATCATCTGCTGCTAGCCAATCAGCAGCCTAGAGGATGTTCTCGGTAATGCTGATT
>NW_027440148.1:0-15843 GCF_031893055.1 Leptodactylus fuscus | reverse complement strand
TACTGTAACTCCTTACTAATCCGTCTTCCCCTCACTAAACTCTCCCCCCTACAATCTATTCTGAATGCAGCGGCTCATCTATCAGGCTAGACGCTACAGCGAGGCCTCCAGTCCGTGCCGCTCACTACAGCGAGGCCTCGGGTCTGTGCCGCTCACTACAGCGAGGCCTCGGGTCCGTGCCGCTCACTACAGCGAGGCCTCGGGTCCGTGCCGCTCACTACAGCGAGGCCTCGGGTCTGTGCCGCTCACTACAGCGAGGCCTCGGGTCTGTGCCGCTCACTACAGCGAGGCCTCGGGTCTGTGCCGCTCACTACAGCGAGGCCTCGGGTCTGTGCCGCTCACTACAGCGAGGCCTCGGGTCTGTGCCGCTCACTACAGCGAGGCCTCGGGTCTGTGCCGCTCACTACAGCGAGGCCTCGGGTCTGTGCCGCTCACTACAGCGAGGCCTCAGGTCTGTGCCGCTCACTACAGCGAGGCCTCAGGTCTGTGCCGCTCACTACAGCGAGGCCTCCGGTCTGTGCCGCTCACTACAGCGAGGCCTCCGGTCTGTGCCGCTCACTACAGCGAGGCCTCCGGTCTGTGCCGCTCACTACAGCGATGCCTCCGGTCTGTGCCGCTCACTACAGCGAGGCCTCCGGTCTGTGCCGCTCACTACAGCGAGGCCTCCGGTCTGTGCCGCTCACTACAGCGAGGCCTCAGGTCTGTGCCGCTCACTACAGCGAGGCCTCCGGTCTGTGCCGCTCACTACAGCGAGGCCTCCGGTCTGTGCCGCTCACTACAGCGATGCCTCCGGTCTGTGCCGGTCACTACAGCGAGGCCTCCGGTCTGTGCCGGTCACTACAGCGAGGCCTCCGGTCTGTGCCGGTCACTACAGCGAGGCCTCCGGTCTGTGCCGGTCACTACAGCGGCTGCCTATTCATTATAGAATAAAATATAAAGGTCTCCCCCTCCTCCACAAGGCTCTCCATAATGCCGCACCTCCCTACATCTCCTCTCTCATCTCTGTCTACCGCCCAACCCGCGCTCTCCGCTCACTCAATGACCTAACACTTCCATCCTCTATTATCAGAACCTCCCCCGCTCGTATACAAGACTTCTCCCGAGCTGCACCACTTCTCTGGAATGCTCTACCCCGGACAATCAGAGTAACTCCCATTCTACAGTTACAAACGCAAACTAAAGACACATCTTATCAGACAGGCTGATCACAATTCCTAATGTCAACCCTTCCGTACTGCAACTAGAATCCCTAAATTTTAACCCTCCTCTGTCCCCGCCCCCACACTACCCCACATGATATGATGTCATCTCAGGATAACTCTATATGTCCAAGCTCCATCCACATGTTACAGGACACGACTGGTGACGGCTCATAAAGTTTTGTTTGTGTAATGACAGTCACCTCTATTTCTGACCTTACTATTCTGAGTGTCTGTATACCTATTTCTTTGTTTTTTCTCTATTAGTTTGTGGTATAGACACGATTTTGGATGTAGGACCCTACTCTGGGAACACACTATGTCTCAAAACTATATTTAGTTTTTCCCTCTTATGTGCTAGGTTTGGTTTTATATAAATAAAATGTATGTATTATTTATTATTATTATTATTATTATTATTATTATTATGATGTGGCGGGGGAAGTTGCTCAGTAACAGTAATGGTGCAGGCTCAGCCAGTCAGAGAGGGACACAAAACTGCAGCAAACTGGTTTATTAAAGGGACAGGCACAGAAATGAGCAAAATAAAATCCTTAACTTCAGGCAAAAACAGTATGAAACAAAATCCTGCTCGTCTGGGCGATAACTAACATTAAATACTAACTGTACGAGGGGCTTACTACCAGCCATATGAATCAACCATAAAATAGCACAATACTGTCTCACAGTGTCAGGACAGACCCCGGCACCTCCTCTCTAGGACTATATATATATCTATAATACATAGTGTATGACACTGTCAGGGCTCCTAGGACTATATATATCTATAATACATAGTGTATGACACTGTCAGGGCTCCTAGGACTATATATATCTATAATACATAGTGTATGACACTGTCAGGACTCCTAGGACTATATATATCTATAATACATAGTGTATGACACTGTCAGGGCTCCTAGGACTATATATATCTATAATACATAGTGTATGACACTGTCAGGGCTCCTAGGACTATATATATCTATAATACATAGTGTATGACACTGTCAGGGCTCCTAGGACTATATATATCTATAATACATAGTGTATGACACTGTCAGGGCTCCTAGGACTATATATATCTATAATACATAGTGTATGACACTGTCAGGGCTCCTAGGACTATATATCTGTAATACATAGTGAATGACACTGTCAGGGCTCCTAGGACTATATATATCTATAATACATAGTGTATGACACTGTCAGGACTCCTAGGACTATATATATCTATAATACATAGTGTATGACACTGTCAGGGCTCCTAGGACTATATATATCTATAATACATAGTGTATGACACTGTCAGGGCTCCTAGGACTATATATATCTATAATACATAGTGTATGACACTGTCAGGGCTCCTAGGACTATATATCTGTAATACATAGTGAATGACACTGTCAGGGCTCCTAGGACTATATATATATCTATAATACATAGTGTATGACACTGTCAGGGCTCCTAGGACTATATATCTATAATACATAGTGTATGACACTGTCAGGACTCCTAGGACTATATATATATCTATAATACATAGTGTATGACACTGTCAGGGCTCCTAGGAATATATATCTGTAATACATAGTGAATGACACTGTCAGGACTCCTAGGACTATATATATCTATAATACATAGTGTATGACACTGTCAGGGCTCCTAGGACTATATATATCTATAATACATAGTGTAAGACACTGTCAGGACTCCTAGGACTATATATATCTATAATACATAGTGTCTGACACTGTCAGGACTCCTAGGACTATATATATATATATATATATATATATATATATATATATATATATATATATATTACATAGTGTATGACACTGTCAGGACCCCAAGGACTATATATATCTATAATACATAGTGTATGACACTGTCAGGGCTCCTAGGACTATATATATCTATTATACACAGTGTATGACACTGTCAGGGCTCCTAGGACTATATATATCTATAATACATAGTGTATGACACTGTCAGGACTCCTAGGACTATATATATGTATAATACATAGTGTATGACACTGTCAGGGCTCCTAGGACTATATATATGTATAATACATAGTGTATGACACTGTCAGGGCTCCTAGGACTATATATATCTATAATACATAGTGTATGACACTGTGAGGGCTCCTAGGACTATATATATCTATAATACATAGTGTATGACACTGTCAGGGCTCTTAAGACTATATATATCTATAATACATAGTGTATGACACTGTCAGGACTCCTAGGACTATATATATCTATAATACATAGTGTACGACACTGTCAGGGCTCCTAGGACTATATATATCTATAATACATAGCGTATGACACTGTCAGGGCTCCTAGGACTATATATATCTATTATACACAGTGTATGACACTGTCAGGGCTCCTAGGACTATATATATCTATAATACATAGTGTATGACACTGTCAGGACCCCAAGGACTATATATATCTATAATACATAGTGTATGACACTGTCAGGGCTCCTAGGACTATATATATCTATTATACACAGTGTATGACACTGTCAGGGCTCCTAGGACTATATATATCTATAATACATAGTGTATGACACTGTCAGGACTCCTAGGACTATATATATGTATAATACATAGTGTATGACACTGTCAGGGCTCCTAGGACTATATATATGTATAATACATAGTGTATGACACTGTCAGGGCTCCTAGGACTATATATATCTATAATACATAGTGTATGACACTGTCAGGGCTCCTAGGACTATATATATCTATAATACATAGTGTATGACACTGTCAGGGCTCTTAAGACTATATATATCTATAATACATAGTGTATGACACTGTCAGGACTCCTAGGACTATATATATCTATAATACATAGTGTACGACACTGTCAGGGCTCCTAGGACTATATATATCTATAATACATAGTGTATGACACTGTCAGGACTCCTAGGACTATATATCTATAATACACAGTGTATGACACTGTCAGGACTCCTAGGACTATATATATCTATAATACAAAGTGTATGACACTGTCAGGGCTCCTAGGACTATATATATATCTATAATACATAGTGTATGACACTGTCGGGACTCCTAGAACTATATATATCTATAATACATAGTGTATGACACTGTCAGAGCTCCTAGGACTGTATATATCTATAATACATAGTGTATGACACTGTCGGGACTCCTAGGACTATATATATCTATAATACATAGTGTATGACACTGTCAGGGCTCCTAGGACTATATATATCTATAATACATAGTGTATGACACTGTCAGGACTCCTAGGACTATATATGTCTATAATGCATAGTGTATGACACTGTCGGGGGTCCTAGGACTATATATCTATAATACATAGTGTATAGCACTGTCAGGGCTCCTAGGACTATATATATCTATAATACATAGTGTATGACACTGTCAGGGCTCCTAGGACTGTATATATCTATAATACATAGTGTATGACACTGTCGGGACTCCTAGGACTATATATATATCTATAATACATTGTGTATGACACTGTCGGGGCTCCTAGGACTATATATATCTATAATACATAGTGTATGACACTGTCAGGGCTCCTAGGACTATATATATCTATAATACATAGTGTATGACACTGTCAGGGCTCCTAGGACTATATACAGTCCTATGAAAAAGTTTGGGCACCCCTATTAATCTTAATCATTTTTAGTTCTAAATATTTTGGTGTTTGCAGCAGCCATTTCAGTTTGATATATCTAATAACTGATGGACACAGTAATATTTCAGGATTGAAATGAGGTTTATTGTACTAACAGAAAATGCGCAATATGCATTAAACCAAAATTTGACCGATTCAAAAATATGGGCACCTCAACAGAAAAGTGATATTAATATTTAGTACATCCTCCTTTTGCAAACTGTATGACACTGTCAGGGCTCTTAGGACTATATATATAATACATAGTGTATGACACTGTCAGGGCTCCTAGGACTATATATATATATATATATATATGTCACGGGATGGTTAGAGTCTGTACTATAGGCAATGTGTAATATATATTTCATGTGGAATGTATTCTCTAACCTGTTGTATACATCAATGTGTAGTTGGCTGATTAGGGTCTAGTGTGTTAGCACATTGTATGCAAATACCTCTAACTAGTGAGGACAATGGGTGGAGATAATCTGATCAGTGTCTCCAAGAAGATGTTGGACGGTGCATTGTCCATAGTAGACAGGGAGTCTGCTCTCCTTGGTATAGGTGAGGGGGGAAGGATCTGTGACTCAGCCCTTCCCACCCACAGATATAGGATGTAACAGTCTTAGTATATAGTATATAGCTAGCAGTTAGTATGTGTTAGCCGGCCTGTGCACAGCTCTGCAGAGAGCCAGGATTTAGTTACAGGACCAAGGAGCCAAAGCTATCATTGGATTGTGACTTCTGTGGACTTATTGTTATTACGGTTGATGTGACCGCCGCCGGCTACTAACTTTGTGGATTACAATAAATTGCTGTTGTCTCCCGACCTCTTGCGTCCGTGTTGATTCAAAAGACCATCCGGAGGAAGACGTATACCTTTGCTCCGTGACAACTGGTTGACAGCGGTGGGATCAACAGCGGACAGCGAGATGGACTACAGCAGCCCAGCGATTAATGGAGCCACAACCTCAGAATACAGGAACTGGACTATGGCAAGTCTACAAGTAAGGGCCCAGGAACGAAACCTGAGTTACCAGGGAAGAACGAAAGATCAACTGATCGAGGCACTGGAGGAGATGACCCTGCAAAGCGACCATGAGGAGGGCTGCCCCCACGAGACAGTAGAGATACGGGAGTGGCAGGTACAGACCCAAAAGAGCAGATGGGTTGTTTTGTATGAGGAGGAATTGGCAGTGCTGGGGCTAGAAGCAACTGCAGAGCAAAGGAGTAGAGCATTACAGAGGGCTCAGGAAACGGAGAAGGAGGAACAGAGAATGGCGCATGAAAAGGAAAGAATGGCGCATGAAATGCGAATGGCTGAGATAACTACGCGGAATTATAATCAAACGTCGACCCCCAGCCCAACAGTGAGAGAACCACCATATGTCTCCCATAAACACTTCAAGACCTTTGATGAAGCGGCTGGGGATGTTGATGGATATTTTCAGGACTTCGAACACCAGTGCCGCCTGATGGAAGTCCCAGAGAAGGATTGGGTCCGGTATCTGGTGGGGCACCTACGAGATGGGGCTGCGGAAGCTCTCAGAGCCATGGACCCTAGTGATCAGCGGGACTATGAGGCCATTAAAAGAGCGGTGCAGAAGTATTATGCAGTCACTCCAGAGACCTACCGAGTTCAGTTCCGCTCTTTGTCTTACAATGGGGGAAGCTCCTTCCACATGTTCGCCCACAAGTTGAAGCAAGCATGCAAGCGCTGGCTAGAAGGAGAGGGGGCTGTCACAGTCGATAAGATCCTCCAAGTCATACTTAAGGAACAGTTCTTTTCCCAGTGCCCCGCTGAGATCCGTGAGTGGGTGCTGGAACGGAACCCAGCCACAGTGGAGCAAGCTGCTTCCCTTGCAGATGAGGGCCTGACCATCAAGCCGCAGTGGAAGAGGTTGTTTGCAGAGGAGCTGAAAACTACCACAGTCCGCCAGACACCCTTCAGCCAGCCACCCACCTTTCGTGCCCGGCCTCAGGATTACAATTCCCCCTCTACCCCTGCCCCAGCCCATCGGCCTCCAGCTATGAACAACCCTGTCCCTAGACAACGACCTACTGGAAGAATGCTAGAGCGCAGATGTTTTGGGTGCGGGCGGCCTGGACATTTGCAAGCTAGTTGCCCTGTTAACATGGGGGCACGGGCCACCGTGGCATCCCGGCCTATTCACTACCTGGGAACCACCCCTAGGACTGAAAGTTTGGCCCCATTTCCAGATGACTCCATGAATGACCCATCTGTTCCACCTCCAGGGGTCTATGGGATTCAGCCTTCCGCCACACATCCCGCAAACCTTCAGCGGAAGCACTTGCAGGAGGTCCTACTGGATGGCCGAACAGTTGTTGGATTCCGGGACTCGGGAGCTTTCCTAACGGTAGCGGACCCCCGAGTGGTTCGACCCGAGGCCCTAGAGGAGGGCCCTGGCCTTTCTATCGAGTTGGCAGGAGGTACTCGGAAACGTATTCCTAAAGCTACCGTGGAACTCGACTATGGTTATGGACCAAAACGATGCACAATTGGTGTGATGAGCGGGCTGCCGGCCGATGTTCTGTTAGGCAACGATGTTGGAAATCTACAGTGCCACTTTGTGGGAGCAGTGACCCGAAGCCAAGCTCAGGGAGAAGCCAACATGGATCGACCGGATTTTCTGCCAGATGCCAGCCCTTCAACCCTACAACTTTACCATTCAGTACCGCCGAGGGAGCCAACACCAGAACGCAGATGGGTTATCCCGGCAGGAGGACATATGAGCTATAGAGACTGATGTGCATTCCCCAATTTACCTGTGTAGGCCAATTGTGTCATGCACATGTTTTGAGAGGGGGAGGGGTTGTCACGGGATGTTTAGAGTCTATACTATAGGCAATGTGTAATATATATTTCATGTGGAATGTATCCTCTAACCTGTTATATACATCAATGTGTAGTTGGCTGATTCGGGTCTAGTGTGTTAGCACATTGTATGCAAATACCTCTAACTAGTGAGGACCAGTGAGGACAATGGGTGGAGATAATCTGATCAGTGTCTCCAAGAAGATGTTGGACGGTGCATTGTCCATAGTAGACAGGGAGTCTGCTCTCCTTGGTATAGGTGAGGGGGGAAGGATCTGTGACTCAGCCCTTCCCACCCACAGATATAGGTGTAACAGTCTTAGTATATAGTTGTAGCTAGCAGTTAGTATGTGTTAGCCGGCCTGTGCACAGCTCTGCAGAGAGCCAGGATTTAGTTACAGGACCAAGGAGCCAAAGCTATCATTGGATTGTGACTTCTGTGGACTTATTGTTATTACGGTTGATGTGACCGCCGCCGGCTACTAACTTTGTGGATTACAATAAATTGCTGTTGTCTCCCGACCTCTTGCGTCCGTGTTGATTCAAAAGACCATCCGGAGGAAGACGTATACCTTTGCTCCGTGACAATATATATATATATATATATATATATATATATATATATATATATATATATATTACATAGTGTATGACACTGTGAGGGCTCCTAGGACTATATATATCTATAATCCATAGTGTATGACACTGTCAGGGCTCCTAGGACTATATATATATCTATAATACATAGTGTATGACACTGTCAGGGCTCCTAGGACTATATATATCTATAATACATAGTGTATGACACTGTCAGGGCTCCTAGGACTATATATATCTATAATACATAGTGTATGACACTATCAGGACTATATAAACCAGGGGTAGGCAACCTTTTTTGTTCAGCGTGTCGATTTAAATTAAAAAAATCAAAGATGAGGTCCTCGGAGTGCCGGACAATAATTGTAAGGCTGACGACACCGAACTAAAGTCATCTAACACAGACCTAGGGGTTCTGTCATACTGCGCTCTCTGCCACATGCGCTTACAGCTATTTGCCTGGATACAAATGTGATTTTCCATTAAAAGCAATATGAGTTCATGTGTAGCCCACACTTAGTGATAATGTATGTGACTGGGAGCAGAGTGAGGTAACACCTGTAGGGGAGACACACAATGTTCGATGGGTGCTGCATCTAGTCCCCGGCCGTCAGTAACTTTAGTTTTCTGTAAGGGCGGGTTCACACCTGCGTCCAGTCCCAGCTTTATGGGTTCCCGTCTTCTGCCTGAGAAACTGGACAGGAGACAGAAGCTCGGCAGTCAGTGTCCACCCAGGAGCATCTTCTGGTCTCTGCGGCGAAAGCGTTTTTTTTTTAACCGGTCACAAAGTCCTGCATGTCCAACTTTGTGTCCAGTAAAAAATAAAAAAAACTGTTTTGCTGCAGAGAGGAAGACGACGATCCCGGGCGGACACTTTGCAAATCTATTCAAGTGATTGGGTTTGAAAAGTGACTGCCGGTTTCTGTCTCCTGTCCAGTTTCTCGGGCAGGAATCGGAAACCTGCAACGAAGAGACCGGGCGCAGATGTGACCCCGCCCTCAGTGACATGTAAATTAAATTCTGTCTCTTTTCATTCCTGGCAGTGCAGTAATAGCAAAACCCCGGGCAGGACTTAATCAATGTCACAGTTACCCCAAAGTGACTGGTGCCCAGAAACTGACTTGGCTTTAGTTGCACCTGGGTACACAGTGTTACCCCCCAATAGACGCCCACTAAGGATGATGCCCCACATTGCAAAAACACTGATTTTTTTTTCCCATCAAAGGCAAAAATGACTACAAAACGAATGGGAAATAGGAAATGTCTAGGAAGCTTCTTATACTTCGATTTTCTGCTCAATCCACTCCTGGCTTTGGCTAAAAAAAAAAAAAAATCTGCAACACAAAAAAGCTTTGCTTCTGCAATGTGGGGCTTTAGCCTAAGGCCGGGGCCCCCACGTTGTGGAAACGCAGCTTTTTTTGTTGCATATTTTGCTGTGTTTTTCTGAGCCTAAGCCAGGAGTGGATTGAGCAGAAGGGAGACGTATAAGAAGCTTCCTATATATTTCCCATTCCTTCTGAAGCCATTTTTAGCTTTGGTTGAAATAAACCGCAGCAAAATCTGCAACAAAACTCTGCGTTTCTGCAACGTGGGACCTCAGCCTTAGGCCTGCTGTATACAAATGGCACGCATGTGGTTTTCACTGACCTATATGTTATAAATGAATTCACAGGGCCACAAATGCAGACAGATATAGGGGATGTAGAGGACAGATATAAGGGATGTATAGGACAGATATAGGGGATGTATAGGAAAGATATAAGGAATGTATAGGACAGATAGAGGGTACGTATAGGACAGATATAGGGGATGTATAGGACAGATAGAGGGTATGTATAGGACAGATAGAGGGTATGTATAGGACAGATATAGGGGATGTATAGGACAGATATGGGGTATGTATAGGACAGATATAGGGGATGTATAGGACAGATATGGGGTATGTATAGGACAGATGTAGGGTACGTATAGGACAGATATAAGGAATGTATAGGACAGATAGAGGGAATGTATAGGACAGATAGAGGGTATGTATAGGACAGATAGAGGGTATGTATAGGACAGATATAGGGGATGTATAGGACAGATATGGGGTATGTATAGGACAGATATAGGGGATGTATAGGACAGATATGGGGTATGTATAGGACAGATGTAGGGTACGTATAGGACAGATATAAGGAATGTATAGGACAGATAGAGGGAATGTATAGGACAGATAGAGGGTATGTATAGGACAGATATGGGGTACGTATAGGACAGATATAAGGAATGTATAGGACAGATAGAGGGAATGTATAGGACAGATAGAGGGTATGTATAGGACAGATATAGGGGATGTATAGGACAGATAGAGGACCTACTCTATAATTTTCAGCTCTTCAATTTGGCCCAGATACACAGCCACAAAAAGAATGGCTGTATATACAGGTCTATTGACATGTATAGGTCTGTACTTATATCCGCAGTTGTAGATAGTCTGGTCATGTGTGTTACAGTTTAGTAACTCCATGTACCTCATATTAATAGCAGTTAAGCCTATTATGTCCCTCACATTAACCCCCTGTGTGCTTTACATAAGGGCTACTGATATGTGAGACATATGGGGGTTAATGTGAGGGGCATGATGGGGTTAACTGCTATTAATGTGAGACACATGGAGTTACTAAAACTAAAGTAATAACCCCAAATGCCTGACATTAATAAGTATAGTTAGTAACACACACGTACCTGGTGTTGTTTGCGTTCACTTTGCTCCCTGGAGCTTCCTCTCCTCCCCAGGGCTGCAGACGGCAGGAGCTCCTCCTCACGTGTAGCAGCAGGTCCAGGGAGCCCTTATCCTGTGCAGTGAGAGGCTCACCTCTGATTGGTGGCAGGGAGAGAAGGGGGCGTGTCCTACACTTCAGTTCTAGCCAAGCACTGAAAGGGACGCTCTCTCTCAATTTAATGCATGAAAGTCGCAGGCTGCCTGCCGTGCCAGCAAAATATGCCAGGGGTTGCCGACCCCTGATATAAACCCTTGTCAAGTCATATATTTCACGCTAATTTAAGCTCTGGTTTGCGACCATCTTATTTGACCCAAATAGAATCTTTGGACTTTGGAGCCATCTGAACCCAAAATCTAACAAATGGTCAGAGGGTTGCCATCTCCATGTGTGACATATGATGGGTATTCCCTTCCGTCACCTCATACTTATCCTCAATCTTGGGCACTTTTATCGTTCTCTGGACTATCTCATCACCATAAACCCCTGATATCTCCACATGGGTATGTACGTCATGGTGACCTCCTCACACTGCTCCTATTTCTTCCCTGGTCAGGTTTCTTTTGTGGATAGGCTCTATGGATTCTCTCTTGTAGAAATAGCTCCTCCCACTGTGGGCGGTCCCAATATCTGCACATAACTGCAATCCTCTGCTTATTGTACAGGAAAGGAAGGACCGCGACTTCTTTATGCTGAATTTACTTTGGGGTAAAGAAACTTCCTCAAATACTGCTTGTGTGTTTCCAGCCTAATAGGAAGGATTTAGATTTCTCTTCTGTGTTGTTTGAAATAAATCACTAAATCCATTTTTACTCCTACAGAAAATCCCAGTGCGATGTCTGAGGGAAACGTCATGTTATCAGTAAGTGATAAAGGAGAAGATGAAGATATGATGGAGCGCTCCTCAGGAGAAAACCTCATTACCCCTAATGTACATCCAGGACATCACAGTACAGATCCATCATATAATCCCCCCAATCATGAGGAACCTTCAGACCAATCACAGATTGTGACCACAAGTACCAGGAAGAAAGGGGGGGAAATGTATCAGTGTGGGGAGTGTGGAAAAGAGTTTACATACAGATCAAATCTTTATGTACACAGAAGAATTCACACAGGAGAGAAGCCATATTCATGTTCAGAATGTGGGAAATCTTTTAAAAAGAAAGAACATCTTGCTGTCCACCAGAGATTTCACACAGGAGAGAAGCCATATTCATGTTCAGAATGTGGGAAATGCTTTAGCAATAAGTCATATCTTGTTGTACATGAGAGAATTCACACAGGAGAGAAGCCGTTTTCATGTTCAGAATGTGGGAAATGCTTTAGATATAAGTCACATCTTGTTGTACATGAGAGAATTCACACAGGAGAGAAGCCGTTTTCATGTTCAGAATGTGGGAAATGCTTTAGAGATAAGTCACATCTTGTTGTACATGAGAAAATTCACACAGGAGAGAAGCCTTATCCATGTTCAGAATGTGGGAAATGTTTTATAGATAAAGCTCATCTAAAAATTCATCAGAAATCTCACACGGGAGTGAAGCCATATTCATGTGCAGAATGTGGGAAATGTTTTACTGTGAAGGGGAGTCTTTATATACATGAAAGAACTCATACAGGAAAGAAGGAATATTCATGTTCAGAATGTGGGAAATGTTTTACTCAGAAGGGAAATCTTAAAAAACATGAGAGAAGTCACACAGGAGAGAAGCCATATTCATGTTTAGAATGTGGGAAATGTTTTAGAGATGAAGCTTATCTAAAAACTCATCAGAAAACTCACACTGGAGAGAAGCCATATTCATGTGCAGAATGTGGGAAATGTTTTATAGATAGATCAAAACATGATCAGCATTTGCGAATTCACACTGGAGAGAAGCCTTATTCATGTCCAGAATGTGGGAAATGCTTTACCTTTAAGTCAAATCTTACCTCTCATCAAAGAAGTCACAAAGGAAAGAAGCCATATGAATGTTCAGAATGTGGGAAATGTTTTACTGAGAAAGCAAGTGTTATTAAACATAAAAGAAGAATTCACATAGGAGAGAAGGCATACTCTTGTTCAGAATGTGGGAAATGTTTTGTAAATAAATCAGATCTTGTTATACATGAGAGAACTCACACTGGAGAGAAGCCATATCCATGTTCAGAATGTGGGAAATGTTTTATAGATAAAGCAAGTCTAAAAACTCATCAGAAAACTCACACTGGAGTGAAGGCATATTCATGTTCAGAATGTGGCAAATGTTTTGCTTACAAATCATGTCTTGTTGTACATGAAAGAAGTCACACAGGAGAGAATCCTTATTCATGTGCAGAATGTGGGAAATGTTTTACAGATTTAGGTCATCTTGTTACACACAAGAGAACTCACACAGGAGAGAAGCCATATTCATGTGCAGAATGTGGGAAATGTTTTACTCAGAAAGGAAGTCTTGTTATGCATGAAAGAACTCACACAGGAGAGAAGCCTTATTCATGTGCAGAATGTGGGAAATGTTTTACTCAGAAGGGAAATCTTGAAAAACATGAGAGAATTCACACAGGAGAGAAGCCTTATTCATGCTCAGAATGTGGGAAATGTTTTACTCTGAAATCAAGTCTTTATACTCATGAGAGAACTCACACAGGAGAGAAGCCACATTCATGCTCAGAATGTGGGAAGTGTTTTTCAAGTAGATCAAATCTTGATAAGCATTTGAGAATTCACACAGGAGAAAAACCGTATTCATGTGCAGAATGTGGAAAATGTTTTATTAAAAAAACACATCTTGTTACACATGAAAGAATCCACACAGGAGAGAAGCCATATTCATGTGCAGAATGTGGGAAATGTTTTACTCTGAAATCAAATCTTAAAAATCATCAGAGAATTCACACAAGAGAGAAGCTATATTCATGTGCAGAATGTGGAAAATGTTTTATTAAAAAAACATATCTTGTTACACATGAAAGAATCCACACAGGAGAGAAGCTATATTCATGTGCAAAATGTGGGAAATGTTTTACTCTGAAGTCAAATCTTAAAAGACATCACAGAAGTCACTGTAATGACCCGGTCTCAGCCTGGTAGGTTCAGGTGTAGAGTGTCAGAACAGCATTCTGCATGTGATTGTCTCTCTTTATACTCCTGCTTTTGGCTATTTATACTCCGCCTTACATTCTGTCAGTTGCCGGTCTTAATCTTCAGTGCCTGTGTCCCAGACATGGTCTGTCTGCCTGAAGCCTGCAATTCCATCTGCATCTGAGTCCTGGCCCATTCTGCTTCCTTGCAGCCTGTTCACACTATCCTGTATTACAGCTAAGTATTGAGCTTCTCTATCCAAGCATAGTTGCTTCAGGTGTAGTGAACCCCAGGCTTTTTACTGCTTGGATGTTTGGACTTTTTGTAGGGTTTTTGGTGTGTGATATACGTTCTGTTTTCCTATCCCTTTGCTCAGTGTCAGGATTTCTGTTTTTCACATTTATTTTCTACTCTATACTTTGTGTTCCCTCATATTCACCGTTAGTCCAGTCGGGCACCTGGGCGGGACTTGTTCTGTATCTTTTTCTATTCATAAATGTGAAACTAGTCAGGGGGTTTCTTTTTTCACTAATAGGTGAGTTAATTCTCCGGCTGCGTTCATGCCCACTCAGGCAAGTTAGATGGGCCCACGGCTACTTCTAGTGTGCAAGGCAGGGTGTAGGAGTATCACACACTAGATACTCCAAACTGCTCATTACTCTTGTATTTTGTTTTTTCTTGTATGTTTTCCTATTTAACTTGACTGAGAAATAATCAGTCAGGGGCCAGTCCATGGTCAGAGATCCCCAGACCATAACAGTCACACAGGAGAGAAGCCATATTGATGTTTATGTGTAGATAAAGGGGTTTCGGTAATGCAGGCCAGCAGGTGTATTCTCAACAGGAACTTCTTGTCCATCCAAAGTAGCACCAGAAGACCACGTATGGATGGATGAGGAGGATACTTTACTCCAAGTCAGGGTACAACATGTCCTGTTTCTAGAGCAAACCAATACCCTGTGAGTGTGGGCAGGAATGTATGTGACATAGACTTGTAGTAACGTCTCCTCTTCATCCATATGTGATCACCTGGTTAGACTTCAGAGTCATGTGAGCAGCGACGGGAAAAGCTGACACTGCTGACATTTCCTTCTGTAGAGCTGCAGCATGATAAGATAATACACACTCTTGGATTGTTATATAAACAAGCATGGTATCAGGGAAAAATGTAAAGCATCATATAGTAAACAGGTCAAATACTTGTATTCTGAAGTCCATATTGGAACAACAAAACCGAACTGAAGAATACTACAAGGTCTATATAACAACATATACATTGTATTAGGAATGCACAAATACACATAAATAATTAAAATTGGTGACTAGTATCACAAAACCATCAGACAAGGATGGGCACGTTACATGCAGGGTAGAAAAATGTCTATAGGTAAGTATAGAGAACAAGTAAATTTGTTATACCAACATTCAAGTATACAGAATCTTATACAAATATATGCATATATAAGCGTGTCTCCTACCAACCACTATATAACTCAATGGCAGAGCTCAAAAGCAGTTCAATCTGTAACCAAAGCAAGAGTCAAGAAAAGCTGCAAACAATGAACCCAGAACCATAAAGCATGAATGTAGGTCCTATGAATATTGCTAATAAGCCAAGTGTTATACATATATATCAGCCTGCCTGGGTGTAAATACAAGTCAGGAGAAAACA
>NW_027440147.1:0-15899 GCF_031893055.1 Leptodactylus fuscus | reverse complement strand
GCCTCTTCTCAAAGTGAAACTGCTCACTGGCTGTGACATACCAGATCCCTTCCGCAGAAGCCACTGATTGGCCTCAGCGGTCACATGTGACAAGAATTTAAGCCGGACTATAACAGTCAGCCCCTGGCTGATTAAAAAGATAAGCTTGTCTATTTTTGCCTGAACAACCCCTTTAAGGACCTTGCTATTGAATCCTAGTATTTCAGATAGTCCAATATAAATGGAGAGTTCCATAAGCTAGTTTTATGCCATGTCCGTTTTGGAGCTTGAATTGCTTGGCATTCTAAATTTGCAGCCACTTTCTGGGTCAGGTAGTCATTTGTCAATTTGACCCATGTCAGAGGCCAAATATACCGAGGCATATGAAACCGCTACATAAACTCAAAAACATTCTTGCTAAATGTAGAACAGATTGACTCCAGCCATCAGTGGAGAAAGTTCTTCTCATGCGTGGCCTTGATGATAGTTTTATAAAAAGATCTTTTTATCTTCTCTTTTATAACCTGCTTTAGTGCAGAAAAGTAAATTTATTTATTTATTATGCTTACTTGTATAGCACCATCATATTCCACAGCGCTTTACAGACATTGACAGTTACTGTCCCATATAGGGCTCACAATCTACATTCCCTCTCAGTATGTCTTTGGTGTGTGGGAGGAAACCAGAGTACCCGGGGGAAACCCACGCAAACATGGGGAGAACATACAAACTCCTTGCAGATGTAAATAGAAGCTTATTTTTAGATCTTTCCATTATTGACAGAGAAATGTACATTTTTCAGGTATGGCATCTTGTGAGGCTGAAGAAGCACTGAACAAATCAATCCACCATGACTTGGAGAAACCAGCTGAGGAACCTGTAAATTCTGATCTGGACACATGTGATCTTCCATATTATGTCTGTGAATTTGTTGAGAAAGAGATTGGAAACGATTTCAAGTCTTTGTGGAAAGTTTCCAGTCTTATTGAGAAAATTGCAGAGGAAAAGAAACATCTGGAGGAGCAGGTAGGGAAAGAGTGTTTCTTGTATTGAAATAAATGGAGTTTCATCAATGCATGGTTTTAATACTTCCTTTAATTTTATCTGTAAAATGTTATGTATTCCGCTGAAATATTTTTAATCGTGCATTTTATCTTTAGGTTTTGACTGTCTCTACCGAAGCTCCGAAACGTATTCAGGCTGCCTTAAGCAATGCTGAAAATACACAGTCTGCTCTCGCTTCTCTGCTGAAAAGAGAGGCCACCGTGAGTGAATCAATATGTAAGCACCTGGAAGAGGCTTCACCATGGATGGATAACTTAGGAGCACTAACAGACCAGATTAATGAAGTTGAAAGACACTTGTCTTACTTAAAGTGGATCTCGCATATTGAGGAACTAAGGTAAACCAGAGGCTATGACATAGATTGCAACCCTGTGTATTAGAAAGTGCAGTGAGATGAGTTAATATTAAGAATTAACTTGGATGGATCATTTTGCTAGACTGGGGCAGATTTACTAATTTTGTCTAACATGGTGCAAACACTGATGATTTTGGCAATCTTGGCTGCCTAGTCAAAAAGCCTTGTTATAAAGTTTAGACATTTTTATCTAATATATCTATCTGCTGACTACTATGCTTTTTACATTCTCTGTATCTATTCTTCCTTGATGATCCAGCGTTCTAAGTTCTGGTTAAACACGTCGGGCCTCTGTATTTAATATGTATTGAGGCAATCCGGACTTTTCTCTCTGCATTATTCTGCCCTTTTCTGGTGGAATCCCAGCATACCCCATTATAGTCTATGGAGTCCACAGGTTTCTGAGAGTAATCGTTTTTTTAAGAGGATTAGGTCCCCAAACGCACATACCAAACAGAAAACCAAATGCAGGTGTGAACCTAGTGTAACCTAAATTATTTATGTTGTATGGCTTTGGTAAACTTGGATGTGCAATATATTTAATGTATATCCTGAATATAAGTTTCACAAGCCATTTAAAAAGTGAAGTATGAAAGTTTAGGTTTGCTGTATTTATAACCGCACGATACATAAAACTAGGCAGAAAATATATACGGTATATATTTTATTTTATGTTTGGACACAGTGAGGTTTTTAATATAGAACAATATTAAAAGTTAAGTTTTCTTATTATATTGGTTTGTTGAATATCTTTGAGACCTATCAGTAATTTCTTATTTTTTACATATATCAAATGCATGTTAAAAAATAAATAAAATGATGTGAATGGAGCTTAAATCTTACCCAACATTTTTAATTACAGGTGCTGCAAATATTTTTATTATAAACCATTTATTTATTTATTTATTGCAGTGACAATATTCAGCAACATCTAATGACTAACAATGTAGCAGAAGCTGCCAGTACTTTGGTTTCTATGACAGAACAGGCTATTAAGCTACAGGATTCATCATGCATGCATCTATTGAAATTCATTACATCTACAGTTCAGTTTTGGCACAAAATACTGAAAGACAAGTTAACAAGGTAAGATATAACAGACTTTTCCCATTAATACAGTATACTACACATCTGTGCACAGACTGCTCCCATTAATGCAGTAGTTGCCCATTTATATTGCCAGCATGTACAAATGTAGCAGATACCAAAGGGTAGGGTGGGGGGGGGGGTGTCACTTCAGATTCCCGTATCTTCAGTTTCAGATCCGTGGTATTGAAAGCTGAGATTTTCAGATTTCAGGTGCTACCACAATTACATTTCTAGCTATAAGAAACTGAAACGGGGGGGGGGTGTTCAAGGCAATGGTGGCGTACAGAAACACTCTCTCAGAGCTCCCGGACCCCAGCAGCATTTTGGCCATTTAACTAGGGGTACATCGCTCACCTACCCCTGGCTCCAGGATGGTCCGTCGACTGGGTCATAAATCCTCCTCCTCAGCCCGTATCGAGCCTCAGCTGGCCAGATTCCTCCTCTCGGCAGCTCCCTCTTCACTGGCGGTACACTGCACCAGCATCCAGTTGCAGCTACCTGTATTTTGGACTGCCTCAGGTTCCGGTCCAAAAAACACTGTGTGAACTTATCCTAAACCAAGCACAAGGTCAATCACTTAAAGTAGTCGGCATTCATTTGGAGAGCCCGTGTTTTTCACAAGGACAGTTGTACGTTGCTTACTCTAGAGTTTGTAACCCCAAAAATCTTTTCATATACAGGTATACACCTGAAGGTAAAACAAGAAACATTGTTACCAAAAAGCCCCACAATAGATAGTTGTATAACTGGAAACCAATTTTACTATTTTGTCTGTGAACTACTTATAGATTACACTGGAGGGAGGGGGAAGGGTTGTACTACTTTGTTAATTGGGTATAAGGGTTTTATATGTTTGTGTAAGGGGCAGAAATTTTAATTTTTGATAAACAAAATAGTTTAAAAAAAAAAAATTGTTGTAATAGTTTATACTACATAATAAATATTGAATATGTAAAATCAATTAAAAAAAGTTGAAATTAAAGAAAAAGTTGTTGTTCACATTAATGTTATGACAAATTAGGAAAATGCCAAAATAATAAAAATTTAAAGTGGGAAAAAAAAAAGATTTACTGTAGCTCTGAGAATGGCAATTTCACTGACACTGAAAATTTAACTTCAGCTAGCATAACCAACAATTTAACATATTTTCAGTGAGTGAAACTGCAGATATTCTACTAGTTTTGTTTATAAATAAAGAATTTAAAAAAAAAAAAAGAACTGAAATATCAGTAGTTAAACACGCAGTTGTGAATTTGAGGCTTGTATGTAGCAGTTGTTGCTGTATATGTAAGTGCTCATTTACATGACAGGACTCCATGGACTTCCAGCCTCATAGACTTTCATGGATTCTATTTGTTTTCACATGGTTTTAATGGTCCATTTGAACAATGTGAGAAAGAATAGAACATACAGGTTCTATTATAGAGGTATTTGAAGTGCAGCCACACTCTCCTCCGCTTTGACAACAGCTACATGTGTACATATGAATGTACTTGGGTATTGCCAGTGTGTACATTAATATATGCTATGTTATTACAGTCATTTCAGTATGTTAATTCCCTAATTTTCATTTTGTTGCAGTGACTTTGAAGAAGTGTTAAGTCAATTACACTGGCCTTTTATTGGTCCTCTTCAGCCACCAACACCAGTTTCTTCATCCTCATCAAGTGTAACAGATGTCTATGCTAGTTTGGAAACGCTCTTCACTCAACTCCTAAAGCTTCAAATTTCGTATCCTTTTTAAAACTCTAGAAATGGTACCCAGCACTGCATGGGTATAAAGTATCAGTCTTTCTGTTTGTGTGGTTATTGGATTTGCTCCATGGTTGCCCAGGAGGCTAATCCATGCCCCAAGTCAACTTCAAAGAACTTTCAAAATGTGAAATTAAATTTTTCGACCTGAGTGGTCTTAATCCTCTATTGTTCTTGGCTTTAGTTTTCAAGATTTCCTAGTGGATCCAAAGGAGCATTGAAGCCAGGAAGATCAACTGGCAGTTGCTACCTCTCTCACTTTAATGTGTATCCCAAAGCCATGGAGAGGATTTGTCTAAATTGGTGTGAAAAGAAAATGAGACCATTGCCCATAGCAACCAATCTGATTTTAGCTGTCATTTGTCCAATCTTTTGAAAATGAAAGTGCTAATATGACTGATTTTTATAGGAAACCGCTCCACTGGGTCTTCCCATGTAGTTTTATGCAGCACAGTGCACTTGGATCCTGGAGACTTCGCCAGACGTAAGCTGATTTCCACTAGTGTAACACAGGCCATGTTTGTGGCCATATTGTGGCCGATGGGAATTTCAGAATCAGCTATATGAAGCTGTTTAACTCTTTCCATAACCTCCATAGTAGTAGGTAGGTGTTACGGAAGAAGCCTAGAACAACCATAGCATCTGACTACCTCAATGTGGCAGAGACATGGGTATTCTGATTTCGGCCATGAAAGGCTGAAATAACAATACCCTTTTAAACATGATAATGCGATTCTTGCTGTTGCATAATTGTAAAGTGTATTTGTTAAATTCTGATGCAATATTTCCTTAAAATGTATCACTAGAGATGAATTAATAAGTAAGCCTAAGCAAATGCCAGAGAAATACTCTCTTCCAGCATCTTCTCCGATCATTCTTCCAATTCAGATTATGTTATCTCCTCTCCAGAAAAGGTTTCGTTATCATTTCACTGGTAACAGACAAACTAATGTTTTAAGCAAGGTAAGGAGTATTTGTTTTCTAGCAGCGCAAGACAATTCCTATATTTCTAATTCTATTTTTGTCATAATAAATATATTGAATGTGACAGTCACAGTAGTGTACAATATAAATGAAATTAATAGAATACCTGCATTGAAAATATGAAAAAATTTAGTGTAGATGCAGTTAACAAGGCTGCAGTTAAATGTACATATGTTGCTATATGTGGGACTTATCCAGTCCCTTCTGATCCTCAGCTTAGGTTATGACTCTCTAAATGATACTCCACAGCTTGTGTGGAAGGGATGTCTATTTATCTATTCATTCCTATTAGTTATAAGTGGATAACTCAAAAGTACAGTCACCAGTAAAAAGTTTTCCTTCACTACAGTTTACATCATTACCTTTCTAACAGGCTAGACTAGAGAATAAAAAAAAAAGAACTGTGGGAGTGCTACTTTAATGAAAACATTTTCCCAAAGATGGTTATTGTGATAAAATATAGAAAGAAGGCATACTCACCCGTTTTATTCATGCTGGACTTTACTTTGTTGCAGCAGTGATGTCCTTCTGTACCATATGACAGCTGCAGGCAGTCTCTGGCCTTTGTAGTATACTGCACAAGACCATTGATTGGCTGCAGTGTATACAGACATGTCGTTGTTGTAGTCAAGTAAATAAAGGCTGGCCTAGAGGTTTGGAGCTACAACATTGGAGCTTCAGGGTATAAAGTGGATATTTATTTTATCATGTTATTGCAATTCTTGGGTTTGGTTTTCCAATTTTTTTACGTCGTTGAGTATAACCACAACATGCACCAAAAAGCTTAACTTAATGTTAAATTATGAAGAGGTGTACGCAATGTTTTGTGTTATTTCTGCCATGCCAAAATATTTAAGTTCTCTTTTTCCTGTTTGTCACCCAGCCTGAGTGGTACCTTACGCAGGTTCTCATGTGGATTGGAAACCACACAAAATTCTTAAATGAGAAGATTCAGCCAATACTGAAGATGGCAGGATCCACTGTGAATGCAAAGGTAACGTATTGAGATTATAGGAATGTTAGCTTACTTTATAACTGAACTATACAAAAAGCTTGTATGTTTTCTCAGTGTAAACAATTAATTGGGAGCCAAGTTGTAGTCAATATACATTAACATACTAAAACAGCTTGCATATTTTGTTATTTTTATTACAAAGGACTACTATATATTTCAATCTGACTAATGTGTAACATCTTCTGAAGGTAAAAATATGTAACCGTATAGACTATACATGTGACCATGCAGTTTATGTTTGTCTTCTCTGCAGATTGAGTTTACTCGAGGACTTGTCATGTTGGTACTGGAAAAGTTGTCTGTTGACATTCCTTGTTTGTTGTACGATGATGTCCTTTTCTGTCACCTTGTGGATGAGGTACTCTTGTTTCAAAGAGAACTTCACACAGCACATGGATATCTAAGCAGCCTGCCAAACTGCATGCACATCCTTTCAGAGGATACCTTCTTTCAACGATGGCTGACAGTGGAGAGAAAACGTAAGAAAATCCAAATAACTTTATCACTACATGCTGACTTTTTACGCAGTGTCATGTATGATCCCATAATGTGAAGTCCCATCACCTGACAGTCACACACCTTTAGTAATCAAGTCTTGCTAAAACATTGGAATTAAAAAAAAAGTTTGTTATAAATTGTACAGATCAGGTAATATTTGTAAAAGATAAAAAGTTATTCATAAAAATATAAGGTAAAAAATTAATCTAGAGGAAAAATCAACATCTGCCTCCTATTGGGGGACTTATTTCAGTCAGAATTTAAAGCTGATTTTGAAGTGCTATCGCCTCAAATTCAGCTCCAAATTCAACTGTGTTGAACATACCGTTAGAAATGAAACTATTACAGTTCAGATAATGTGACCTGCTGGTGCAGGCCCCCCAGATTGACTGACAGGCAGCTTTAGACTGTATAAATGTAAAGCTTATCTAAAAAGAGTTGGACTGATGTTTTGCAGTTCTATGAATATTTCACTTGCATGTGAAAACAAAATAAAACTTTAAAAAACAACTGTATCCAAGCTGCATTCTAATTCTGGTACTGCAGACATTTCAGGGTTATTGTAAAATTTCAGTGACCAATGATGTACTTGACTGACAAAGGCTACGTTCACATCTGCGTTGGAGTCCCCATAGCAGACTCCGCTACGGATTCTGCCTAAAATCGGCGCAGAGAACAGTCCCGGCGGACCCCATTATGGTCTGCAAGTAACCACTTTCTAATAAGCTAAATATGGTCATCTGTAATCCAGTTGATTATATTAGGAGTGCAAATCCTGTCTGAACTTAGAGCAATAAAGAACCTTATGATGCTGCTATGAATTTGTCTCGAGAAAATATAATAATGTCTCTAATTTCCTTTGCCTTTCTAGTGGCTCTAGAGAAGATGGACTCTATGCTGTCATCAGAGGCTGCTTGGTCATCACAATACAAAGACATATCTGATGTTGATGAGATGAAATTTCCAGACTGTGCAGAGACATTTATGACTCTTCTACTTGTTATAACAGGTAGCCTTTTTTTTTTTTTTTTTTCACCAAGCTCTTTTCATTAGTGTTGAGTGAGTAGTATTCGATCGAATACCTTGCTGGCATAGGAATGCGTGTAATCGGCCGAATACTGAGGGGTTAAACGCTTCAAATATTCTATGCGTTTAACCCCTTGGTGTTTAGCCGATTACACGCATTCCTGTGTCGTGGAGGTATTCAGTCGAATACTACTCACTCAACACTACTTTTCAACCTTTAATATCCATTATTTAATGTTATAGATAATTATTAATTAGTTGATTAATCTTTATTCTGCTGCAGTTAATTTTTTTTTGTAGCCCTCACCATTTCTGACCAGTCAGCACATCTATTTTCAGTGTCTGATATGCTAACTAAACTCTTTAAGGAGCAAAGTGGTGTGACTCAGTGTTCTTACACTGTTCTGCTCTGAGTCATACCCCCTTGTCTCCTCCTGCCTGACCTAACGTTATAAAGTCTAACTACAGTATTGGGCATTAGAATGAACTATGCTGAGTGCTCAGGAATGGCGGGGGCCAGAGAGAGAAAAATCAAACTGCTTTGGAATCGGTGAAACAGCATCTATTATACGATGCATAGAACTGCAGTTGGTGGAGATGGTGAAAGGACCACTTTGAGAAGGCGTTAACACTTGCGCTGTTGTCTGCCCGCCGTGATTCTGCTGATATTACAGAAAACAGTTTGGGGGTGGCTTGCATATGGTCAGTTGAAAAACCCATTCATCTCAATGGGTTTTTAAAGCAAACCACCGGTGTCCATATGCAGCCTCTCCACCATGAAACAGCTTTTTTTGCAAAGACACAAAGTCCTGCATGTCAAACACGGGGGGGAAAACATGTGGCTCAGTGGTTAGCAGCTTTGCAACGCTGGAGTCCTGGATTCGAGTCCTGCCAAGGACCACATCTGCAAAGCGTTTGTATGTTCTCCACATGTTTGCGTGGATTTCCTCCCATACTCCAAAGACATACTGATAGGAAAAAATGTACATTGTGATCCCTATATGGAGCTCACAATCTACATTAGAAAAAAAAACTGACTGGATTTGCAAAGTAGTAGTTAAAGAAGACCTTTCATGTCCTCATCCATATGATTGCACTGAATTTCCCGGAATCTGCTCCACAGCTGGAGATATCATTGCCATTAATTTCAGCACCGATATCTCCTTACAGCCTAGCGTCAATAACTGGGCAGAGAAGAATGAGGAAGCCCCTGAATCTGTTTGAAAAATGTAGAGAGAAAAGTCCTTCTTTCAGGCGGAATCCTAGCAGACCCCATTATAGTCTATGCTGATTGCTTTTTAAATGGATTGGGTTTCCATTTTTTTGGTCTCCAAGCAGGTCCGAAGAACAGAAACCCAAGCTCCGATGTGAACCTAGGGAGGTAAAGGGCTTTTTCTAAGAAACAACTTTTTTTATTTATTAAAGTTGAGCAACCATGCAGATAAACCATCTGCTCTGTCACTGAGACATCATTTACTTCCTATTTGCCTTCTTTTCCAAATTCTGTAACCACATAGCTCCAACACATTATCAGCCTACAATGGCCAGTCCTTATTATGGAGCATGTGACTGCTTCACTAGTAAGGCAGGTTCACACCTGTGCCCGAACTTTGTTATGCAGGTTTCCTACCCGAGAAACTGGGCAGGAGACTGAAACCGGCAGGCACTTTTCAAACCCGTTCATTTGAATGGGATTGCAAAGTGTCCAGCTGTGAGCGCTGGTGAGCGTCTTTTGGTCTCCGCGGCGAAAACCTTTTTTTTTTTTTTTTTAATCAGACACGAAGTCTGACATGCAGGACTTTGTGTCCGATTTAAAAAAAAAATGGTGTCGCCGCGGAGAGCACAAAACGCTCACGGGTGCTCACCGGCGGGCAGTGAATGCAGGTTTCCGTCTTCTGCTGGCAGAAAACATAAACCTGCTTAACAGAGTTTGGGCGCAGGTGTGAACCCGTCCTGAAGCTGCATTTCCCTGGTGCACTTTGGTCTGTGTGCTTCTTAACTGCTGCACTGGCCTTTGCTAAATGGAATAAGCTTTTGATGTGCTCTAACTATGCAATGTAAATTTGTTAGTATTACAGTATTATAACTCCAAGTATATGTGAGAATAAGGCATTGTGTGTGCATTATTTTCAATCTACAAGCTCCATCTATACACATTTAGAGCTGAAACACACAAGAGTCTCATTGCTAGGCACATGACACAACAGTGGAATAGAAAAGATTGGATATCTCATAAATACACTGACCAGTAAGAAAATTAACTTTATAACCTACACCATGTACCTTCCTCACAGGCCAAAGAATAAAACTTTTCGTGGGAGTTCTACTTTTAACAAGATATATATTATAAATATAATTTTTACATACACTTTTAATTTAACAATATATTTTGCTATAGACCATTGTGTATATAATAAATAAATAAATATAAAATAAATCTTATCCACTAGTTGGATAGATCCGAATATTACAAAATATCACACACTTTATGTACATTGATGTAATTGCAAACAAGGAATGTCCAAGATGAACTTATAACTGAGAACTTTTTCTGCAGACCGATATAAGAACCTTCCCACAGCAGAAAAGAGACTGAAGTTTCTGGAGCTACAGAAGGATTTAGTTGATGATTTCAGGATCCGGTTAACCCAAGTGATGAAGGAAGAGAGCCGAGCTCTTCTGGGCTTTAAATACTGCGCAATCCTGAATGCTGTCAATTATATTGCAACTGTGCTCGGAGACTGGGCTGACAACATTGTGAGTAAATGCATACAAAAACTGACTATAATATATTCATATATACTATACTATAGTGGCTATGGCTTTATAACATGGAATTTTTAGGACATGAGTTAATGCCTTAAAAAATTATAGGAACTAAGCTGAGTCTTTTGATGTGGCCCCCTGAAAGGTGATTATATACAGAATTTGGGGTTTGGGTAGCTAACTGTGCGTGGGAGAAATCCCGCTGGCTTCATCATAGTATTTCCTACATATCGAATAGCCTATAGGAGGTGGACAGGTATGTATAGAACATGTAGAATCATACTGCAGTAATAGAAATCCAAGCAATGGGAATGTTGTATGATTAAAGAGTAAATGCCGTTTATAATGTTTGCTTATGCACTTGTAGTTATTTTGGACTATGTCTGTTTGCAGTTCTTTTTACAGCTGCAGCAGGCTGCACTGGAGGTTTGCACTGACATCAATTCGAGCAGCAAGCTACAACTTGGACAGCTAGCTTCCATGGAAATCTCCGTCTTTGATGATATGATTAATCTCTTGGAAAGACTTAAAAATGATATGTTATCACGTCAGGTAGAACATGTTTTTCGAGAAGTCAAAGAAGGTGCAAAGATATACAAGAAAGAAAGGTATCTATCTATCTATCTATCTGGAAATGCCATTGGCACAAAAAAGTGTACTAACTTCTCATGTGCCCATTTCAGGTGGCTGTCATTGCCAGCACAGTCAGAACAAGCAGTGATGTCATTATCCAGCTCAGCATGCCCAATGCTACTGACACTCAGGGATCGTCTCCTTCAATTGGAACAACAGCTTTGTCATACTTTATTCAAAAGTGTTTGGCAGATGCTTGCCGAGAAGCTGGATTTATTCATTTATCAAGATGTAAGTATTTATCAAGATAACTGCAGATGACAAGGTACTGTGATAACTGAGTTGCCAGTAATCTTTGCTTAATTGTATTCATCACAGGTCATCTTGGCCAATCATTTCAATGAAGGGGGAGCAGCACAACTGCAGTTTGATATGTCCCGGAATCTCTTTCCTTTGTTTTCACATTACTGCAAAAGGCCAGAGAATTATTTTAAGCAGTGAGTATGAATTTATGCAAGCCAAAATATCTTAATCTATGCAAACCAACAGGAGATAAAACTATATAGAATAAATATTTATAAATATTTCAGTTTGACAAAGAGGGGCACAAAATGCTACCTTTAAACACACGAATTCTAACTAGCATAAAATATAACTTTTATTTTGATCAGCTAAAAATAATATAGCCAGGGCTATTAAAACAAACAAATAACAAACACACCAGCAGGCGTGATTAGGACAACTCCCAATACACTCTTTCAGTATGTGTCCCCACAGACTGCTGGCGCAATTATATTGATTTAAATGAGCATCCAGGGAATAGTAAACTAACTCTCTGGCACGTGCTAGTAAACACCACTTTATAGGTTCAAGAATAAGAGGTTGTTACTCTAGCTGCTGCCGTAGCTGTATAGGATAATCATCCCCCCATTACCCTGCTCTGATATCTTGCATAGAGCCCTGGAGCCTATTGACACTCATGCACACTTACACACATGCCACCCTATGTAAGCTAGGTGCGGCTTTTTTACAGATTAAGTGTGCATACCAAATGCTGGTCTTAGTAATTTACTGACATTTATGCTCTTTCACTATGTCCCTGCCTGTTCAAAATAAACTACAGGTATCCAGGTTTAAGATGCGCATAATAAAATCTCTCAACGCGTTTCAAAGTTAAACTTATCATCAGGAGAGGATGTAAATCAAAAAAATAATAAAGATGTAGTTGCGGTTAAAACCGCATTTCCCGGTCCCTGATGGTGGGAGCCGGTACGGAGTGTCTGACGCTGACTGCTGCAGCGCTGGGGTTTAAATAGAGCCCAGACTGCTTCTAAGGATACGCCCCCTCGACATCATTCGGGTCTCCGCCAATCAGATTGCAGAGTCTCCGTGCGGAGGATAGCTCCTCCTTCTGTGGGCGTATGTTTGCCTCCGAAGCGTCCAAAATAATCAAGTACTGTGCGTAACGACTAACATCCATTATGATACGAGACAATTTATCAACTGCCGGACGGCAGGAGTGATCTACTGTGTCTGTGTCCGTGTCCACTCAACTATGTCGGAAAGACCCGACGTGAGTTCAAAAAGAGAGTGTTGGAACATATTGGTTATATCAACAGGAAAGAGGATAAAACTTTATCGAACCACGTGTGGCAGTATCATGGTGGCAACCCTGAAACTTTGAAGTTTCAGGGTATTGAACATGTACCCGAACCCACAAGGGGAGGTGACTGGGATCGCCTTTTGTTACAACACGAGGCGAGGTGGATCTTTAAATTCCAATGTGTAAGACCAAAAGGTCTTAACGATCAAATTTCCTTTGCCCCATTTATTTGAGACTAAATAGACAGTAGGGCTGGATATACTCCACTAATTTTGATATCTTCTCTAACCTATAAAAACCCAGGAAATAGGAACAATGAGGGAAAGGCATGTCTTGAGGCACTTGTCCCTCTTAGTACACTATGGTAAGGATAGGGTTAACTCCATATTAAGTCCTTTCACTATAGCTCCTCTTAGTACACTATGGTAGGGATAGGGTTAACTCCATATTAAGTCCTTTCACTATAGCTCCTCTCAGTACACTATGGTAGGGATAGGGTTAACTCCATATTAAGTCCTTTTACCGTAGCAGTAATCTTGTAAATGATTAGATTAAACATTTTTTATTTTTTATTCGCATCGATAGTGTACTGAAGTGATGATGGGACTGATTCTCAGAAATGTCCCCCTATCATGGTTCCTTTTGAACTTCCGCTAAATGAATATGTATGCTAGGCGGGTATTTTTACCCGTCAATAAACGCAGGGTATTGCCCACTTTTCAGACCTATCTATATGCTACACGATCTTTTTCACCTGCCAATAAATGCAGGGAGTTGTGTGTTTGCGTATTAATGGCAATAAAGAGTTTTGGTGTGGAGCGATTCATTCCCAATATCTGTCAGATATGATATATACCTACCTTCGGGTTCCTCTTCCATAGACAGTAACAGCGCTGTTTATTTTGGACGCTTCGGAGGCAAACATACGCCCACAGAAGGAGGAGCTATCCTCCGCACGGAGACTCTGCAATCTGATTGGCGGAGACCCGAATGAAGTCGAGGGGGCGTATCCTTAGAAGCAGTCTGGGCTCTATTTAAACCCCAGCGCTGCAGCAGTCAGCGTCAGACACTCCGTACCGGCTCCCACCATCAGGGACCGGGAAATGCGGTTTTAACCGCAACTACATCTTTATTATTTTTTTGATTTACATCCTCTCCTGATGATAAGTTTAACTTTGAAACGCGTTGAGAGATTTTATTATGCGCATCTTAAACCTGGATACCTGTAGTTTATTTTGAACAGGCAGGGACATAGTGAAAGAGCATAAATGTCAGTAAATTACTAAGACCAGCATTTGGTATGCACACTTAATCTGTAAAAAAGCCGCACCTAGCTTACATAGGGTGGCATGTGTGTAAGTGTGCATGAGTGTCAATAGGCTCCAGGGCTCTATGCAAGATATCAGAGCAGGGTAATGGGGGGATGATTATCCTATACAGCTACGGCAGCAGCTAGAGTAACAACCTCTTATTCTTGAACCTATAAAGTGGTGTTTACTAGCATGTGCCAGAGAGTTAGTTTACTATTCCCTGGATGCTCATTTAAATCAATATAATTGCGCCAGCAGTCTGTGGGGACACATACTGAAAGAGTGTATTGGGAGTTGTCCTAATCACGCCTGCTGGTGTGTTTGTTATTTGTTTGTTTTAATAGCCCTGGCTATATTATTTTTAGCTGATCAAAATAAAAGTTATATTTTATGCTAGTTAGAATTCGTGTGTTTAAAGGTAGCATTTTGTGCCCCTCTTTGTCAAATAGAATTTAGCTAGTATCCCCTTAGTTGGGATAGGAGGCAGTCTAACAAGAACCAGATAATATCTGTTTATCATGTCTAGTTTTCTATCAGAGAATTTTGAAACCGATAAATGGTTAGAGGAAGCCAAAAGTGTGTTTTCCGAAAAGGAGTACGTTGGTAGTGAACTCCCCACATCCATGAAAGACACCTTTAAATTACTCACTAAGGCTTATAGAGATTACGTGAATTCATGGTGGGAGTTACAGGGCTTGAAAAACTACCTACAACATAAGATAGTCCCTAGGGGACTGAGAAATGGGATACTGCCTGCGAAAAGGATTAGATCACAACAACTAATGCAAAAGTGGGAAAAAGAGGTCACTGAATCTTCCCTAAGACTGATAGCGCTTTTAGTTGAGGAAGAGCAAGATAACCTTCAGAAGTTGTCATTAAACTTGAAGGAAGTGATTACTAAAGCTAAAACTTTCTCAGCAGAAGTAGATTTTAGTAAGAAAGAAAAAGATTTGCAATCTAATATAGAGAGATATACCAGTCAGATAAAATCAAGGAAATATTTTCAATTCCAGAGAGATTTGCTCGAGTTTAAAGAAAATAGAGCTTATGTGGGTTTAAATACCCGAAACCAAAGTGATATTTCTTCTAGCGAATTTGAAACATCAGATACTGAACGTAACCAACGTCCTCCCGGTGCTAGGAGCAGAAATAAGGGAAGATTCAGCAGGAACCAGTATCGTTCTAATAGTCCAGCCACTAGGACCTCTAGAAACCCACAGCAGAACAGTGAACAGGGGGGTTTTTTATCAAGGGGTCCCCCGATCACACAGTATTTTTTACGGGGTCGGGGAGAACCAAATCCACCTCAGAAATAATAAAGAGCAATCCCCTTTGTGAAACACTAAATAGAACTAACGAAATGCAGGTGGTTAATCTTTCAAGCCATGAATTAACATCAGAGGAACATAATGTACTCAAAAAAGGCCTGTCATTTGTGCCAACAGTGCAATTTGATTTATTTTCATGGGTAAAGGACATTTCATTATTCACACGAAAGCTAAAATGGATGAAATACATGAACGCAATTAATAAGAAAAAATGTGAGGAGTTGGGGATAGACACCCTGAGGATTTTGAAAATCTTAAACTGTTGGAAGAACTATGGAGGGAGGGGGAGGGCATAGAGGAGACTAAGTCACTCACAAGCCTCCAACCAAAGAGTACTAGCGCACCCCCCGGTCTTTGAAAATAGCTCCATTGAAATCTTTGAACAGTTGGTGATCAGGGACCTGACTAGGGTAGAAACATCTGACCTAATGAAAGGCAACAACCTGACACGTACAGAAATGATGGCTCTAAAGGATCTATCAAATAACGATAAAATTGTTATTAAACCGTCAGATAAAGGCGGGAACGTTATATTGATGGATAGAGATACATACGA
>NW_027440146.1:0-16857 GCF_031893055.1 Leptodactylus fuscus | reverse complement strand
AAGTTGACAGTTAAGCCTATCTAGTGACAGCCCATCATAGGCTAGCTGGGTGATCTTGCAACATGTACCATGTCGGAGTTTGATTTTCCCCATAGGGTTTCATTGATCGTGAACTCTTGAGTGCAGCTCGGGCTGAGAAGGTCGCAGCCATGGGAAAGTTGACAGTTAAGCCTATCTAGTATTAGCTCATCATAGGCTAGCTGGGTGATCTTGCAACTTGTACCATGTCGGAGTTTGATTTTCCCCATAGTGTTTCATTGATCGTGTACTCTTGAGTATAGCTCGGGCTGAGAAGGTCGCAGCCATGGGAAAGTTGACAGTTAAGCCTATCTAGTGACAGCCCATCATAGGCTAGCTGGGTGATCTTGCAACTTGTACCATGTCGGAGTTTGATTTTCCCCATAGGGTTTCACTGATCGTGTACTCTTGAGTGCAGCTCGGGCTGAGAAGGTCGCAGCCATGGGAAAGTTGACAGTTAAGCCTATCTAGTGACAGCCCATCATAGGCTAGCTGGGTGATCTTGCAACTTGTACCATGTCGGAGTTTGATTTTCCCCATAGGGTTTCATTGATCGTGAACTCTTGAGTGCAGCTCGGGCTGAGAAGGTCGCAGCCATGGGAAAGTTGACAGTTAAGCCTATCTAGTGACAGCCCATCATAGGCTAGCTGGGTGATCTTGCAACTTGTACCATGTCGGAGTTTGATTTTCCCCATAGGGTTTCATTGATCGTGTACTCTTGAGTATAGCTCGGGCTGAGAAGGTCGCAGCCATGGGAAAGTTGACAGTTAAGCCTATCTAGTGACAGCCCATCATAGGCTAGCTGGGTGATCTTGCAACTTGTATCATGCCGGAGTTTGATTTTCACCATAGGGTTTCATTGATCGCTTACTCGGCAACTTGTATCAAGCAGGATTTCGATTTTCCCCTTAGCGCTTCATTGAACGTGTACTCATGAGTGTAGCTTGGGCTGAGAATGACACAGCCATGGGAAAGTTGACAGTTAAGCCTATCTAGTGACAGCCCATCATAGGCTAGCTGGGTGATCTTGCAACTTGTACCATGTCGGAGTTTGATTTTCCCCATAGGGTTTCATTGATCGTGTACTCTTGAGTGCAGCTCGGGCTGAGAAGGTCGCAGCCATGGGAAAGTTGACAGTTAAGCCTATCTAGTGACAGCCCATCATAGGCTAGCTGGGTGATCTTGCAACTTGTACCATGTCGGAGTTTGATTTTCCCATAGGGTTTCATTGATCGTGTAGTCTTGAGTATAGCTCGGGCTGAGAAGGTCGCAGCCATGGGAAAGTTGACAGTTAAGCCTATCTAGTGACAGCCCATCATAGGCTAGCTGGGTGATCTTGCAACTTGTATCATGCCGGAGTTTGATTTTCACCATAGGGTTTCATTGATCGCTTACTCGGCAACTTGTATCAAGCAGGATTTCTATTTTCCCCTTAGCGCTTCATTGATCGTGTACTCATGAGTGTAGCTCGGGCTGAGAATGACACAGCCATGGGAAAGTTGACAGTTAAGCCTGTCTAGTGACAGCCCATCATAGGCTAGCTGGGTGATCTTGCAACTTGTACCATGTCGGAGTTTGATTTTCCCCATAGGGTTTCATTGATCGTGTACTCTTGAGTATAGCTCGGGCTGAGAAGGTCGCAGCCATGGGAAAGTTGACAGTTAAGCCTATCTAGTGACAGCCCATCATAGGCTAGCTGGGTGATCTTGCAACTTGTATCATGCCGGAGTTTGATTTTCACCATAGGGTTTCATTGATCGCTTACTCGGCAACTTGTATCAAGCAGGATTTCTATTTTACCCTTAGCGCTTCATTTATCGTGTACTCTTGAGTGTAGCTCGGGCTGAGAATGACACAGCCATGGGAAAGTTGACAGTTAAGCCTATCTAGTGACAGCCCATCATAGGCTAGCTGGGTGATCTTGCAACATGTACCATGTCGGAGTTTGATTTTCCCCATAGGGTTTCATTGATCGTGAACTCTTGAGTGCAGCTCGGGCTGAGAAGGTCGCAGCCATGGGAAAGTTGACAGTTAAGCCTATCTAGTATTAGCTCATCATAGGCTAGCTGGGTGATCTTGCAACTTGTACCATGTCGGAGTTTGATTTTCCCCATAGTGTTTCATTGATCGTGTACTCTTGAGTATAGCTCGGGCTGAGAAGGTCGCAGCCATGGGAAAGTTGACAGTTAAGCCTATCTAGTATTAGCTCATCATAGGCTAGCTGGGTGATCTTGCAACTTGTACCATGTCGGAGTTTGATTTTCCCCATAGTGTTTCATTGATCGTGTACTCTTGAGTATAGCTCGGGCTGAGAAGGTCGCAGCCATGGGAAAGTTGACAGTTAAGCCTATCTAGTGACAGCCCATCATAGGCTAGCTGGGTGATCTTGCAACTTGTACCATGTCGGAGTTTGATTTTCCCCATAGGGTTTCATTGATCGTGTAGTCTTGAGTATAGCTCGGGCTGAGAAGGTCGCAGCCATGGGAAAGTTGACAGTTAAGACTATCTAGTGACAGCCCATCATAGGCTAGCTGGGTGATCTTGCAACTTGTATCATGCCGGAGTTTGATTTTCACCATAGGGTTTCATTGATCGCTTACTCGGCAACTTGTATCAAGCAGGATTTCTATTTTCCCCTTAGCGCTTCATTGATCGTGTACTCATGAGTGTAGCTCGGGCTGAGAATGACACAGCCATGGGAAAGTTGACAGTTAAGCCTGTCTAGTGACAGCCCATCATAGGCTAGCTGGGTGATCTTGCAACTTGTACCATGTCGGAGTTTGATTTTCCCCATAGGGTTTCATTGATCGTGTACTCTTGAGTATAGCTCGGGCTGAGAAGGTCGCAGCCATGGGAAAGTTGACAGTTAAGCCTATCTAGTGACAGCCCATCATAGGCTAGCTGGGTGATCTTGCAACTTGTATCATGCCGGAGTTTGATTTTCACCATAGGGTTTCATTGATCGCTTACTCGGCAACTTGTATCAAGCAGGATTTCAATTTTCCCCTTAGCGCTTCATTTATCGTGTACTCTTGAGTGTAGCTCGGGCTGAGAATGACACAGCCATGGGAAAGTTGACAGTTAAGCCTATCTAGTGACAGCCCATCATAGGCTAGCTGGGTGATCTTGCAACATGTACCATGTCGGAGTTTGATTTTCCCCTAGGGTTTCATTGATCGTGAACTCTTGAGTGCAGCTCGGGCTGAGAAGGTCGCAGCCATGGGAAAGTTGACAGTTAAGCCTATCTAGTGACAGCCCATCATAGGCTAGCTGGGTGATCTTGCAACTTGTACGATGTCGGAGTTTGATTTTCCCCATAGGGTTTCATTGATCGTGTACTCTTGAGTATAGCTCGGGCTGAGAAGGTCGCAGCCATGGGAAAGTTGACAGTTAAGCCTATCTAGTGAGAGCCCATCATAGGCTAGCTGGGTGATCTTGCAACTTGTATCATGCCGGAGTTTGATTTTCACCATAGGGTTTCATTGATCGCTTACTCGGCAACTTGTATCAAGCAGGATTTTTATTTTCCCCTTAGCGCTTCATTGATCGTGTACTCTTGAGTGTAGCTCGGGCTGAGAATGACACAGCCATGGGAAAGTTGACAGTTAAGCCTATCTATTGACAGCCCATCATAGGCTAGCTGGGTGATCTTGCAACTTGTACCATGTCGGAGTTTGATTTTCCCCATAGGGTTTCATTGATCGTGTACTCTTGAGTGCAGCTCGGGCTGAGAAGGTCGCAGCCATGGGAAAGTTGACAGTTAAGCCTATCTAGTGACAGCCCATCATAGGCTAGCTGGGTGATCTTGCAACTTGTACCATGTCGGAGTTTGATTTTCCCCATAGGGTTTCATTGATCGTGTACTCTTGAGTATAGCTCGGGCTGAGAAGGTCGCAGCCATGGGAAAGTTGACAGTTAAGCCTATCTAGTGACAGCCCATCATAGGCTAGCTGGGTGATCTTGCAACTTGTATCATGCCGGAGTTTGATTTTCACCATAGGGTTTCATTGATCGCTTACTCGGCAACTTGTATCAAGCAGGATTTCTATTTTCCCCTTAGCGCTTCATTGATCGTGTACTCATGAGTGTAGCTCGGGCTGAGAATGACACAGCCATGGGAAAGTTGACAGTTAAGCCTATCTAGTGACAGCCCATCATAGGCTAGCTGGGTGATCTTGCAACTTGTACCATGTCGGAGTTTGATTTTCCCCGTAGGGTTTCATTGATCGTGTACTCTTGAGTGCAGCTCGGGCTGAGAAGGTCGCAGCCATGGGAAAGTTGACAGTTAAGCCTATCTAGTGACAGCCCATCATAGGCTAGCTGGGTGATCTTGCAACTTGTACCATGTCGGAGTTTGATTTTCCCCATAGGGTTTCATTGATCGTGTACTCTTGAGTATAGCTCGGGCTGAGAAGGTCGCAGCCATGGGAAAGTTGACAGTTAAGCCTATCTAGTGACAGCCCATCATAGGCTAGCTGGGTGATCTTGCAACTTGTATCATGCCGGAGTTTGATTTTCACCATAGGGTTTCATTGATCGCTTACTCGGCAACTTGTATCAAGCAGGATTTCTATTTTCCCCTTAGCGCTTCATTGATCGTGTACTCATGAGTGTAGCTCGGGCTGAGAATGACACAGCCATGGGAAAGTTGACAGTTAAGCCTATCTAGTGACAGCCCATCATAGGCTAGCTGGGTGATCTTGCAACTTGTACCATGTCGGAGTTTGATTTTCCCCATAGGGTTTCATTGATCGTGTACTCTTGAGTGCAGCTCGGGCTGAGAAGGTCGCAGCCATGGGAAAGTTGACAGTTAAGCCTATCTAGTGACAGCCCATCATAGGCTAGCTGGGTGATCTTGCAACTTGTACCATGTCGGAGTTTGATTTTCCCCATAGGGTTTCATTGATCGTGTACTCTTGAGTATAGCTCGGGCTGAGAAGGTCGCAGCCATGGGAAAGTTGACAGTTAAGCCTATCTAGTGACAGCCCATCATAGGCTAGCTGGGTGATCTTGCAACTTGTATCATGCCGGAGTTTGATTTTCACCATAGGGTTTCATTGATCGCTTACTCGGCAACTTGTATCAAGCAGGATTTCTATTTTCCCCTTAGCGCTTCATTGATCGTGTACTCATGAGTGTAGCTCGGGCTGAGAATGACACAGCCATGGGAAAGTTGACAGTTAAGCCTATCTAGTGACAGCCCATCATAGGCTAGCTGGGTGATCTTGCAACTTGTACCATGTCGGAGTTTGATTTTCCCCATAGGGTTTCATTGATCGTGTACTCTTGAGTATAGCTCGGGCTGAGAAGGTCGCAGCCATGGGAAAGTTGACAGTTAAGCCTATCTAGTGACAGCCCATCATAGACTAGCTGGGTGATCTTGCAACTTGTACCATGTCGGAGTTTGATTTTCCCCATAGGGTTTCATTGATCGTGTACTCTTGAGTATAGCTCGGGCTGAGAAGGTCGCAGCCATGGGAAAGTTGACAGTTAAGCCTATCTAGTGACAGCCCATCATAGGCTAGCTGGGTGATCTTGCAACTTGTATCATGCCGGAGTTTGATTTTCACCATAGGGTTTCATTGATCGCTTACTCGGCAACTTGTATCAAGCAGGATTTCTATTTTCCCCTTAGCGCTTCATTGATCGTGTACTCATGAGTGTAGCTCGGGCTGAGAATGACACAGCCATGGGAAAGTTGACAGTTAAGCCTATCTAGTGACAGCCCATCATAGGCTAGCTGGGTGATCTTGCAACTTGTACCATGTCGGAGTTTGATTTTCCCCATAGGGTTTCATTGATCGTGTACTCTTGAGTGCAGCTCGGGCTGAGAAGGTCGCAGCCATGGGAAAGTTGACAGTTAAGCCTATCTAGTGACAGCCCATCATAGGCTAGCTGGGTGATCTTGCAACTTGTACCATGTCGGAGTTTGATTTTCCCCATAGGGTTTCATTGATCGTGTACTCTTGAGTATAGCTCGGGCTGAGAAGGTCGCAGCCATGGGAAAGTTGACAGTTAAGCCTATCTAGTGACAGCCCATCATAGGCTAGCTGGGTGATCTTGCAACTTGTATCATGCCGGAGTTTGATTTTCACCATAGGGTTTCATTGATCGCTTACTCGGCAACTTGTATCAAGCAGGATTTCTATTTTCCCCTTAGCGCTTCATTGATCGTGTACTCATGAGTGTAGCTCGGGCTGAGAATGACACAGCCATGGGAAAGTTGACAGTTAAGCCTATCTAGTGACAGCCCATCATAGGCTAGCTGGGTGATCTTGCAACTTGTACCATGTCGGAGTTTGATTTTCCCCATAGGGTTTCATTGATCGTGTACTCTTGAGTGCAGCTCGGGCTGAGAAGGTCGCAGCCATGGGAAAGTTGACAGTTAAGCCTATCTAGTGACAGCCCATCATAGGCTAGCTGGGTGATCTTGCAACTTGTACCATGTCGGAGTTTGATTTTCCCCATAGGGTTTCATTGATCGTGTACTCTTGAGTATAGCTCGGGCTGAGAAGGTCGCAGCCATGGGAAAGTTGACAGTTAAGCCTATCTAGTGACAGCCCATCATAGGCTAGCTGGGTGATCTTGCAACTTGTATCATGCCGGAGTTTGATTTTCACCATAGGGTTTCATTGATCGCTTACTCGGCAACTTGTATCAAGCAGGATTTCTATTTTCCCCTTAGCGCTTCATTGATCGTGTACTCATGAGTGTAGCTCGGGCTGAGAATGACACAGCCATGGGAAAGTTGACAGTTAAGCCTATCTAGTGACAGCCCATCATAGGCTAGCTGGGTGATCTTGCAACTTGTACCATGTCGGAGTTTGATTTTCCCCATAGGGTTTCATTGATCGTGTACTCTTGAGTATAGCTCGGGCTGAGAAGGTCGCAGCCATGGGAAAGTTGACAGTTAAGCCTATCTAGTGACAGCCCATCATAGACTAGCTGGGTGATCTTGCAACTTGTACCATGTCGGAGTTTGATTTTCCCCATAGGGTTTCATTGATCGTGTACTCTTGAGTATAGCTCGGGCTGAGAAGGTCGCAGCCATGGGAAAGTTGACAGTTAAGCCTATCTAGTGACAGCCCATCATAGGCTAGCTGGGTGATCTTGCAACTTGTATCATGCCGGAGTTTGATTTTCACCATAGGGTTTCATTGATCGCTTACTCGGCAACTTGTATCAAGCAGGATTTCTATTTTCCCCTTAGCGCTTCATTGATCGTGTACTCATGAGTGTAGCTCGGGCTGAGAATGACACAGCCATGGGAAAGTTGACAGTTAAGCCTATCTAGTGACAGCCCATCATAGGCTAGCTGGGTGATCTTGCAACTTGTACCATGTCGGAGTTTGATTTTCCCCATAGGGTTTCATTGATCGTGTACTCTTGAGTGCAGCTCGGGCTGAGAAGGTCGCAGCCATGGGAAAGTTGACAGTTAAGCCTATCTAGTGACAGCCCATCATAGGCTAGCTGGGTGATCTTGCAACTTGTACCATGTCGGAGTTTGATTTTCCCCATAGGGTTTCATTGATCGTGTACTCTTGAGTATAGCTCGGGCTGAGAAGGTCGCAGCCATGGGAAAGTTGACAGTTAAGCCTATCTAGTGACAGCCCATCATAGGCTAGCTGGGTGATCTTGCAACTTGTATCATGCCGGAGTTTGATTCTCACCATAGGGTTTCATTGATCGCTTACTCGGCAACTTGTATCAAGCAGGATTTCTATTTTCCCCTTAGCGCTTCATTGAACGTGTACTCATGAGTGTAGCTTGGGCTGAGAATGACACAGCCATGGGAAAGTTGACAGTTAAGCCTATCTAGTGACAGCCCATCATAGGCTAGCTGGGTGATCTTGCAACTTGTACCATGTCGGAGTTTGATTTTCCCCATAGGGTTTCATTGATCGTGTACTCTTGAGTGCAGCTCGGGCTGAGAAGGTCGCAGCCATGGGAAAGTTGACAGTTAAGCCTATCTAGTGACAGCCCATCATAGGCTAGCTGGGTGATCTTGCAACTTGTACCATGTCGGAGTTTGATTTTCCCCATAGGGTTTCATTGATCGTGTACTCTTGAGTATAGCTCGGGCTGAGAAGGTCGCAGCCATGGGAAAGATGACAGTTAAGCCTATCTAGTGACAGCCCATCATAGGCTAGCTGGGTGATCTTGCAACTTGTATCATGCCGGAGTTTGATTTTCACCATAGGGTTTCATTGATCGCTTACTCGGCAACTTGTATCAAGCAGGATTTCTATTTTCCCCTTAGCGCTTCATTGATCGTGTACTCATGAGTGTAGCTCGGGCTGAGAATGACACAGCCATGGGAAAGTTGACAGTTAAGCCTATCTAGTGACAGCCCATCATAGGCTAGCTGGGTGATCTTGCAACTTGTACCATGTCGGAGTTTGATTTTCCCCATAGGGTTTCATTGATCGTGTACTCTTGAGTGCAGCTCGGGCTGAGAAGGTCGCAGCCATGGGAAAGTTGACAGTTAAGCCTATCTAGTGACAGCCCATCATAGGCTAGCTGGGTGATCTTGCAACTTGTACCATGTCGGAGTTTGATTTTCCCCATAGGGTTTCATTGATCGTGTACTCTTCAGTATAGCTCGGGCTGAGAAGGTCGAAGCCATGGGAAAGTTGACAGTTAAGCCTATCTAGTGACAGCCCATCATAGGCTAGCTGGGTGATCTTGCAACTTGTAACATGTCGGAGTTTGATTTTCCCCATAGGGTTTCATTGATCGCTTACTCGGCAACTTGTATCAAGCAGGATTTCTATTTTCCCCTTAGCGCTTCATTGATCGTGTACTCTTGAGTGTAGCTCGGGCTGAGAATGACACAGCCATGGGAAAGTTGACAGTTAAGCCTATCTAGTGACAGCCCATCATAGGCTAGCTGGGTGATCTTGCAACTTGTACCATGTCGGAGTTTGATTTTCCCCATAGGGTTTCATTGATCGTGTAGTCTTGAGTATAGCTCGGGCTGAGAAGGTCGCAGCCATGGGAAAGTTGACAGTTAAGCCTATCTAGTGACAGCCCATCATAGGCTAGCTGCTTGATCTTGCAACTTGTATCATGCCGGAGTTTGATTTTCACCATAGGGTTTCATTGATCGCTTACTCGGCAACTTGTATCAAGCAGGATTTCTATTTTCCCCTTAGCGCTTCATTGATCGTGTACTCATGAGTGTAGCTCGGGCTGAGAATGACACAGCCATGGGAAAGTTGACAGTTAAGCCTATCTAGTGACAGCCCATCATAGGCTAGCTGGGTGATCTTGCAACTTGTACCATGTCGGAGTTTGATTTTCCCCATAGGGTTTCATTGATCGTGTACTCTTGAGTGCAGCTCGGGCTGAGAAGGTCGCAGCCATGGGAAAGTTGACAGTTAAGCCTATCTAGTGACAGCCCATCATAGGCTAGCTGGGTGATCTTGCAACTTGTACCATGTCGGAGTTTGATTTTCCCCATAGGGTTTCATTGATCGTGTACTCTTGAGTATAGCTCGGGCTGAGAAGGTCGCAGCCATGGGAAAGTTGACAGTTAAGCCTATCTAGTGACAGCCCATCATAGGCTAGCTGGGTGATCTTGCAACTTGTATCATGCCGGAGTTTGATTTTCACCATAGGGTTTCATTGATCGCTTACTCGGCAACTTGTATCAAGCAGGATTTCTATTTTCCCCTTAGCGCTTCATTGATCGTGTACTCATGAGTGTAGCTCGGGCTGAGAATGACACAGCCATGGGAAAGTTGACAGTTAAGCCTATCTAGTGACAGCCCATCATAGGCTAGCTGGGTGATCTTGCAACTTGTACCATGTCGGAGTTTGATTTTCCCCATAGGGTTTCATTGATCGTGTACTCTTGAGTGCAGCTCGGGCTGAGAAGGTCGCAGCCATGGGAAAGTTGACAGTTAAGCCTATCTAGTGACAGCCCATCATAGGCTAGCTGGGTGATCTTGCAACTTGTACCATGTCGGAGTTTGATTTTCCCCATAGGGTTTCATTGATCGTGTACTCTTGAGTATAGCTCGGGCTGAGAAGGTCGCAGCCATGGGAAAGTTGACAGTTAAGCCTATCTAGTGACAGCCCATCATAGGCTAGCTGGGTGATCTTGCAACTTGTATCATGCCGGAGTTTGATTTTCACCATAGGGTTTCATTGATCGCTTACTCGGCAACTTGTATCAAGCAGGATTTCTACTTTCCCCTTAGCGCTTCATTGATCGTGTACTCATGAGTGTAGCTCGGGCTGAGAATGACACAGCCATGGGAAAGTTGACAGTTAAGCCTATCTAGTGACAGCCCATCATAGGCTAGCTGGGTGATCTTGCAACTTGTACCATGTCGGAGTTTGATTTTCCCCATAGGGTTTCATTGATCGTGTACTCTTGAGTGCAGCTCGGGCTGAGAAGGTCGCAGCCATGGGAAAGTTGACAGTTAAGCCTATCTAGTGACAGCCCATCATAGGCTAGCTGGGTGATCTTGCAACTTGTACCATGTCGGAGTTTGATTTTCCCCATAGGGTTTCATTGATCGTGTACTCTTGAGTATAGCTCGGGCTGAGAAGGTCGCAGCCATGGGAAAGTTGACAGTTAAGCCTATCTAGTGACAGCCCATCATAGGCTAGCTGGGTGATCTTGCAACTTGTATCATGCCGGAGTTTGATTTTCACCATAGGGTTTCATTGATCGCTTACTCGGCAACTTGTATCAAGCAGGATTTCTATTTTCCCCTTAGCGCTTCATTGATCGTGTACTCATGAGTGTAGCTCGGGCTGAGAATGACACAGCCATGGGAAAGTTGACAGTTAAGCCTATCTAGTGACAGCCCATCATAGGCTAGCTGGGTGATCTTGCAACTTGTAACATGTCGGAGTTTGATTTTCCCCATAGGGTTTCATTGATCGTGTAGTCTTGAGTATAGCTCGGGCTGAGAAGGTCGCAGCCATGGGAAAGTTGACAGTTAAGCCTATCTAGTGACAGCCCATCATAGGCTAGCTGGGTGATCTTGCAACTTGTATCATGCCGGAGTTTGATTTTCACCATAGGGTTTCATTGATCGCTTACTCGGCAACTTGTATCAAGCAGGATTTCTATTTTCCCCTTAGCGCTTCATTGATCGTGTACTCATGAGTGTAGCTCGGGCTGAGAATGACACAGCCATGGGAAAGTTGACAGTTAAGCCTATCTAGTGACAGCCCATCATAGGCTAGCTGGGTGATCTTGCAACTTGTACCATGTCGGAGTTTGATTTTCCCCATAGGGTTTCATTGATCGTGTACTCTTGAGTGCAGCTCGGGCTGAGAAGGTCGCAACCATGGGAAAGTTGACAGTTAAGCCTATCTAGTGACAGCCCATCATAGGCTAGCTGGGTGATCTTGCAACTTGTACCATGTCGGAGTTTGATTTTCCCCATAGGGTTTCATTGATCGTGTACTCTTGAGTATAGCTCGGGCTGAGAAGGTCGCAGCCATGGGAAAGTTGACAGTTAAGCCTATCTAGTGACAGCCCATCATAGGCTAGCTGGGTGATCTTGCAACTTGTATCATGCCGGAGTTTGATTTTCACCATAGGGTTTCATTGATCGCTTACTCGGCAACTTGTATCAAGCAGGATTTCTATTTTCCCCTTAGCGCTTCATTGATCGTGTACTCATGAGTGTAGCTCGGGCTGAGAATGACACAGCCATGGGAAAGTTGACAGTTAAGCCTATCTAGTGACAGCCCATCATAGGCTAGCTGGGTGATCTTGCAACTTGTACCATGTCGGAGTTTGATTTTCCCCATAGGGTTTCATTGATCGTGTACTCTTGAGTGCAGCTCGGGCTGAGAAGGTCGCAGCCATGGGAAAGTTGACAGTTAAGCCTATCTAGTGACAGCCCATCATAGGCTAGCTGGGTGATCTTGCAACTTGTACCATGTCGGAGTTTGATTTTCCCCATAGGGTTTCATTGATCGTGTACTCTTGAGTATAGCTCGGGCTGAGAAGGTCGCAGCCATGGGAAAGTTGACAGTTAAGCCTATCTAGTGACAGCCCATCATAGGCTAGCTGGGTGATCTTGCAACTTGTATCATGCCGGAGTTTGATTTTCACCATAGGGTTTCATTGATCGCTTACTCGGCAACTTGTATCAAGCAGGATTTCTATTTTCCCCTTAGCGCTTCATTGATCGTGTACTCATGAGTGTAGCTCGGGCTGAGAATGACACAGCCATGGGAAAGTTGACAGTTAAGCCTATCTAGTGACAGCCCATCATAGGCTAGCTGGGTGATCTTGCAACTTGTACCATGTCGGAGTTTGATTTTCCCCATAGGGTTTCATTGATCGTGTACTCTTGAGTGCAGCTCGGGCTGAGAAGGTCGCAGCCATGGGAAAGTTGACAGTTAAGCCTATCTAGTGACAGCCCATCATAGGCTAGCTGGGTGATCTTGCAACTTGTACCATGTCGGAGTTTGATTTTCCCCATAGGGTTTCATTGATCGTGTACTCTTGAGTATAGCTCGGGCTGAGAAGGTCGCAGCCATGGGAAAGTTGACAGTTAAGCCTATCTAGTGACAGCCCATCATAGGCTAGCTGGGTGATCTTGCAACTTGTATCATGCCGGAGTTTGATTTTCACCATAGGGTTTCATTGATCGCTTACTCGGCAACTTGTATCAAGCAGGATTTCTATTTTCCCCTTAGCGCTTCATTGATCGTGTACTCATGAGTGTAGCTCGGGCTGAGAATGACACAGCCATGGGAAAGTTGACAGTTAAGCCTATCTAGTGACAGCCCATCATAGGCTAGCTGGGTGATCTTGCAACTTGTACCATGTCGGAGTTTGATTTTCCCCATAGGGTTTCATTGATCGTGTACTCTTGAGTGCAGCTCGGGCTGAGAAGGTCGCAGCCATGGGAAAGTTGACAGTTAAGCCTATCTAGTGACAGCCCATCATAGGCTAGCTGGGTGATCTTGCAACTTGTACCATGTCGGAGTTTGATTTTCCCCATAGGGTTTCATTGATCGTGTACTCTTGAGTATAGCTCGGGCTGAGAAGGTCGCAGCCATGGGAAAGTTGACAGTTAAGCCTATCTAGTGACAGCCCATCATAGGCTAGCTGGGTGATCTTGCAACTTGTATCATGCCGGAGTTTGATTTTCACCATAGGGTTTCATTGATCGCTTACTCGGCAACTTGTATCAAGCAGGATTTCTATTTTCCCCTTAGCGCTTCATTGATCGTGTACTCATGAGTGTAGCTCGGGCTGAGAATGACACAGCCATGGGAAAGTTGACAGTTAAGCCTATCTAGTGACAGCCCATCATAGGCTAGCTGGGTGATCTTGCAACTTGTACCATGTCGGAGTTTGATTTTCCCCATAGGGTTTCATTGATCGTGTACTCTTGAGTATAGCTCGGGCTGAGAAGGTCGCAGCCATGGGAAAGTTGACAGTTAAGCCTATCTAGTGACAGCCCATCATAGATTAGCTGGGTGATCTTGCAACTTGTACCATGTCGGAGTTTGATTTTCCCCATAGGGTTTCATTGATCGTGTACTCTTGAGTATAGCTCGGGCTGAGAAGGTCGCAGCCATGGGAAAGTTGACAGTTAAGCCTATCTAGTGACAGCCCATCATAGGCTAGCTGGGTGATCTTGCAACTTGTATCATGCCGGAGTTTGATTTTCACCATAGGGTTTCATTGATCGCTTACTCGGCAACTTGTATCAAGCAGGATTTCTATTTTCCCCTTAGCGCTTCATTGATCGTGTACTCATGAGTGTAGCTCGGGCTGAGAATGACACAGCCATGGGAAAGTTGACAGTTAAGCCTATCTAGTGACAGCCCATCATAGGCTAGCTGGGTGATCTTGCAACTTGTACCATGTCGGAGTTTGATTTTCCCCATAGGGTTTCATTGATCGTGTACTCTTGAGTGCAGCTCGGGCTGAGAAGGTCGCAGCCATGGGAAAGTTGACAGTTAAGCCTATCTAGTGACAGCCCATCATAGGCTAGCTGGGTGATCTTGCAACTTGTACCATGTCGGAGTTTGATTTTCCCCATAGGGTTTCATTGATCGTGTACTCTTGAGTATAGCTCGGGCTGAGAAGGTCGCAGCCATGGGAAAGTTGACAGTTAAGCCTATCTAGTGACAGCCCATCATAGGCTAGCTGGGTGATCTTGCAACTTGTATCATGCCGGAGTTTGATTTTCACCATAGGGTTTCATTGATCGCTTACTCGGCAACTTGTATCAAGCAGGATTTCTATTTTCCCCTTAGCGCTTCATTGATCGTGTACTCATGAGTGTAGCTCGGGCTGAGAATGACACAGCCATGGGAAAGTTGACAGTTAAGCCTATCTAGTGACAGCCCATCATAGGCTAGCTGGGTGATCTTGCAACTTGTAACATGTCGGAGTTTGATTTTCCCCATAGGGTTTCATTGATCGCTTACTCGGCAACTTGTATCAAGCAGGATTTCTATTTTCCCCTTAGCGCTTCATTGATCGTGTACTCTTGAGTGTAGCTCGGGCTGAGAATGACACAGCCATGGGAAAGTTGACAGTTAAGCCTATCTAGTGACAGCCCATCATAGGCTAGCTGGGTGATCTTGCAACTTGTACCATGTCGGAGTTTGATTTTCCCCATAGGGTTTCATTGATCGTGTAGTCTTGAGTATAGCTCGGGCTGAGAAGGTCGCAGCCATGGGAAAGTTGACAGTTAAGCCTATCTAGTGACAGCCCATCATAGGCTAGCTGGGTGATCTTGCAACTTGTATCATGCCGGAGTTTGATTTTCACCATAGGGTTTCATTGATCGCTTACTCGGCAACTTGTATCAAGCAGGATTTCTTTTTTCCCCTTAGCGCTTCATTGATCGTGTACTCATGAGTGTAGCTCGGGCTGAGAATGACACAGCCATGGGAAAGTTGACAGTTAAGCCTATCTAGTGACAGCCCATCATAGGCTAGCTGGGTGATCTTGCAACTTGTACCATGTCGGAGTTTGATTTTCCCCATAGGGTTTCATTGATCGTGTACTCTTGAGTGCAGCTCGGGCTGAGAAGGTCGCAGCCATGGGAAAGTTGACAGTTAAGCCTATCTAGTGACAGCCCATCATAGACTAGCTGGGTGATCTTGCAACTTGTACCATGTCGGAGTTTGATTTTCCCCATAGGGTTTCATTGATCGTGTACTCTTGAGTATAGCTCGGGCTGAGAAGGTCGCAGCCATGGGAAAGTTGACAGTTAAGCCTATCTAGTGACAGCCCATCATAGGCTAGCTGGGTGATCTTGCAACTTGTATCATGCCGGAGTTTGATTTTCACCATAGGGTTTCATTGATCGCTTACTCGGCAACTTGTATCAAGCAGGATTTCTATTTTCCCCTTAGCGCTTCATTGATCGTGTACTCATGAGTGTAGCTCGGGCTGAGAATGACACAGCCATGGGAAAGTTGACAGTTAAGCCTATCTAGTGACAGCCCATCATAGGCTAGCTGGGTGATCTTGCAACTTGTACCATGTCGGAGTTTGATTTTCCCCATAGGGTTTCATTGATCGTGTACTCTTGAGTGCAGCTCGGGCTGAGAAGGTCGCAGCCATGGGAAAGTTGACAGTTAAGCCTATCTAGTGACAGCCCATCATAGGCTAGCTGGGTGATCTTGCAACTTGTACCATGTCGGAGTTTGATTTTCCCCATAGGGTTTCATTGATCGTGTACTCTTGAGTATAGCTCGGGCTGAGAAGGTCGCAGCCATGGGAAAGTTGACAGTTAAGCCTATCTAGTGACAGCCCATCATAGGCTAGCTGGGTGATCTTGCAACTTGTATCATGCCGGAGTTTGATTTTCACCATAGGGTTTCATTGATCGCTTACTCGGCAACTTGTATCAAGCAGGATTTCTATTTTCCCCTTAGCGCTTCATTGAACGTGTACTCATGAGTGTAGCTTGGGCTGAGAATGACACAGCCATGGGAAAGTTGACAGTTAAGCCTATCTAGTGACAGCCCATCATAGGCTAGCTGGGTGATCTTGCAACTTGTACCATGTCGGAGTTTGATTTTCCCCATAGGGTTTCATTGATCGTGTACTCTTGAGTGCAGCTCGGGCTGAGAAGGTCGCAGCCATGGGAAAGTTGACAGTTAAGCCTATCTAGTGACAGCCCATCATAGGCTAGCTGGGTGATCTTGCAACTTGTACCATGTCGGAGTTTGATTTTCCCATAGGGTTTCATTGATCGTGTAGTCTTGAGTATAGCTCGGGCTGAGAAGGTCGCAGCCATGGGAAAGTTGACAGTTAAGCCTATCTAGTGACAGCCCATCATAGGCTAGCTGGGTGATCTTGCAACTTGTATCATGCCGGAGTTTGATTTTCACCATAGGGTTTCATTGATCGCTTACTCGGCAACTTGTATCAAGCAGGATTTCTATTTTCCCCTTAGCGCTTCATTGATCGTGTACTCATGAGTGTAGCTCGGGCTGAGAATGACACAGCCATGGGAAAGTTGACAGTTAAGCCTGTCTAGTGACAGCCCATCATAGGCTAGCTGGGTGATCTTGCAACTTGTACCATGTCGGAGTTTGATTTTCCCCATAGGGTTTCATTGATCGTGTACTCTTGAGTATAGCTCGGGCTGAGAAGGTCGCAGCCATGGGAAAGTTGACAGTTAAGCCTATCTAGTGACAGCCCATCATAGGCTAGCTGGGTGATCTTGCAACTTGTATCATGCCGGAGTTTGATTTTCACCATAGGGTTTCATTGATCGCTTACTCGGCAACTTGTATCAAGCAGGATTTCTATTTTACCCTTAGCGCTTCATTTATCGTGTACTCTTGAGTGTAGCTCGGGCTGAGAATGACACAGCCATGGGA
>NW_027440145.1:0-17185 GCF_031893055.1 Leptodactylus fuscus | reverse complement strand
AGGTGATCCCTTTAAGTGTAAATGAGCCAATCAGTGGATGGCATGCAATGTCACTACCTGTGACATCACGTGTCTCTTCTTGAGGCCTGCTGAGGCCACTGATAGGTCTCAGCAGTCATGTGATCACTGAGGCCAATCAGCGTACCTCCGAAAGAGACATGTTCAGCAGAAGGAGCGGACTGTACCAGGATATCGGGGACAAACAAGTATTTTTTTTTCACTGCCCCCAGCTGATTTCAAAGTTCAAGGGGTTGTGTAATTTGGCCTGAACGACCCCTTTAAGTTCATGCCATCTTTTAGTTTGCACAGGCCGAATATAAAATGCACAACATAAACAGAAGAACATGATGACAGATTTTGCCAAAGGCTCCAACTGAGGAGCAAAAGGAAAAATGTCAAATATTCTGTAATGTTAATGATTTATAGAAAGTCGCGTGTCCTGGAGGAGTTTATATGGTAAAAAAAAATGTAATGGGAACACAGAACGCTCCACCATATTCTCACTACAATAATAGAACAGAACAAGATGTCTGATAATAATAATCTGAAAGACGTCTCAGGGCTCCTTCATATCTGAAGCCCGGGAGTCTGTTCTGCAGGTTTCCGTTTCCTGCACAAAACTGGACAGGAGACGGAAACCTGCCGGCATCTTTCAATCCCTTTCATTTGAATGAGATTGAAAAGTGTCCGGCCGTGAGCGCCGGTGAGCGTTTTATGCTCCCGCGGCGAAACAGTTTTTTTTAAACCGGACACAGAGTCGGACATGCAGTACTCTGTGTCCGGTTTAAAAGAACCAGTTTCGCCGGGGAGAGCATAAAACGCTCACCGGCACTCACACCTGGACTCGGCATGACAGGTTTCCGTCCTCTGCATACAGAAGACGGAAACCTGAGAACGGACTGCCGAACGATGGTGTCAACCCAGCGTAAGGCTATAGTCAGACGACTGTCCAATGGGCATAAGATTCCATTTTTGTATCCGTATGGAATCAATTCCAGGTCTTTTTTTCCATTTTTGTGCTGAAATTAATGCACTGTTGGCTTTCTAGCGGTATATACATTGATGAGGATATAAAAGGTCCTCTTTAAAAACAAACCTATTTCAGCATATATATGAAGACTGAACATTGATGCAGAGGCTCCTCCGTCATGCTGTGCACCCATACTGAAATCTACATCGGTTAGTAGCTGACAAAGATTTAATTTATCATTTGCACCAGAAATCTGGTATAAATGATGTTAAAGAGGACCTCTCATGAGTTGGGGCACATGCAGTTTGATATACCGCTGCGAAGCCAACAGTGCACTGAATTCAGCGCACTGTCGGCTTTCACGATCTGTGCCCCCGGTGAACAGCTATCGATGCCGGTACCGTAGCTCTTCGATAAGCATAAAAACTGTGCTGAAAAACTAGGCTTATACTCGAGTATATACGGTAAATGTGCCAGAATTTTCATTGCAAATTGTCTAACATGCCTTGCCTCAGATTTCTCAAAGGTTTTAGATACATTTATGACTTGCAAGAAAAGGTGTATGGCCTTTTGGGGAAGGTTGTGGTTTATCAGAAATTGGGCATGGTCGTAGTTGCGACATTATGTGACAAAAAAAAAAAAAATTACTCCAAAATTTTGATGCTTTTTTGTCATAAACCTAAGCCAATCAATAAAAGGTGTAGTGATTGTCCAAAGACGGAAAAATGAGCGCTACCATGAGTTCTGCATCATGACAACAGTAACGCATCCAGAGACCAGTCATATATGGGGTTGCTCTTCATCCAGGGGAGTGGGCAATTTTACCTAAGAACACAACCAAGAATAAAGAATGGGATCTAAACATCTTCTAAGGGCTAGTTCACATGGGGCAAGAAGGGGCAGATTTTGGCACGGAATCCGCCTCTTCACAATAGGTTTGTTACCGCTCGCGGAAAAAAAGAGGCGAGCTGCCCTTTCTTGAGGCAGACACCGTGGTGGAAATCACTGCGGCGCATCCGTGTCAAGACAATCCCTCCGGACTAGGCCCATTCATTTGAGCCTACTCCGGAGCGGGAAGCGTCAAAATCAGGACCAAAATACACGGTCACTAGCCCCGTGAGAACTAGCCCTAAGAGCAACTTATCCCAACCATCCAGGAGATGTTTGGTGGTGATGAACAATGTACAATGGAGCGCCATGTCACAAGGCAAAAGCGAAAACTAAGTGGCTTGGTGAACAAAACATTGAACTTTTGGGTCCATGGCCAGGAAACTTCCCAGATCTCATTCCCATTGATAACCTGTCAGTTCTCAAAAAGTTCTCTCTCCAAGTAGATAGGCAAACAAAAAGACAAAAATTGTGATAAAACCCAAGTACTGATCAGGTCAGAATGGGTTGTCATCAGTCAGGATTTGGCCCAGAAGCTGATATCCAGGATGCCGGGACAAACGACAGAAGTCTTCAAAAATAAGGGTCAACTTGATGTATTTGCCAGTAAATGTGTTAAAACTGAAATGCTTAGAATTGTACTTCAGGCCCCCCAAAAGGCAATTTTCCAGTTTATCTGGAATGCAAAGTATTATAGTATTCCCCACTCTGTGATATTGGCTGGCAAGTGTGAGCGGGGGCTGGCGGTCCCCCACATATTGTATTACTATTGGTTGGCCCATCTCTGAGCTATTCTGTTTTGGTCGGCACCCTGCACCAAGTGGGCAGAAAATGAAAAACTTTGGTTAGCTCGTATGCATCCGAAAGCCTACCTGTGGTCTCACACTTCCCCCTCATTCGCCCCCCACTTCTGGGGCCTATTGCCTTTACCCAGGCAGTGTGGACTACTATTTCCTCTGGCCTCTCATTCCTCCTCCATGATTTTGTTCCTGTACAATCTGCTCCTCCCGGGTGGACTGTCCTCTGCTATGGTGCAGCCCTGGAGCAAGGTTAGGCCTGTTCCATATTGCTGATTTGGTCAAACCCTCAACCCTAGAGTTCAGGTCCTTTGACTACTTCACCTCTGCCCTACACTTGCCGACTACTAAATGGCTTTGTTCCCAACAAATTTCTCATTTTCTCCATCCTGACCCAGTCTGGATTCCCTTGGGTATCCTTGCCCACGGCCTTTGAAAAACCGTGCCATGCTGGCACCTCTACCGCAGGGCTTATTACTAGTATCTATAGACTCCTGTCCTCCCCTTCGTGCCGATCATCATAGATATATGGCCAGATGGACTGAAGCTTTGAATAGGCAGATCTCATCCGAGCAGTCGCAAATTATATGGTCCGAGTGGCGAAGTCTTCAAAATCCTCATACGTCAGCATTGCTTCATACCCTTAATCCTACTATTCCTTCTTTGTGTTGGCGCTGCCAGGCTGACTGGGAACGGTGCACCATATTTTCTGGGACTGCCCCATCCTCCGCCCTTTTTGGATGGAGGGTAAACTCCTAACTGATGCCCTCTTTGTGCAGGGTGTCCCGTTAGACCCCTTCACCTACCTTCACCTACCTTAACTTGTTCCCCAGGGACTTAGGCAAGAAGACTTCTAAACTGTTCCTTTTCTTGTGCACTGCCGCTAAGACCCTTGTTGCCCTCCACTGGAAGGTGGCGCCCCCTCCCATAGGGCCTGAATTGGTTGTGCACATAAAGGATGTCCGAATTTTTGACTGCGATTCTAAACCACACTGTGGATCTTTTCAATATCGTGGGACACCTAGTGCACTGTTCATGGTCTCTGACTCCTGTTCCCCGCCTTCCTTGTCTCCTCTTTTGACAATTCTTAAAGAATAATACCTAATAAAGAATTGTACTTCAGTAACCATAAAAACATCTGACAAAGATCTAAAAACACTGAACCAGCAAACATTGTGAAAAACAAAATTTCTGTCTCAAAACTTTTGGCCACGACACAATCTAAAAGTGCGTCAGATTCACCGTCCAGCATTAGATACTGAGAAATCTGGGCCAGCATAAGACTCAGTCTCGTCCATGTAGATCGCAGCAGGTTAACCCTTGCGGCTTCATCAAGGTTAACTTGCTGCAATAACCCCCTGTGTGTCTGCAGCCTAAAGCCGGGTTCTGTCCACATTAAAACTAAAAAGTTCAGAACTGGTTAAAAACTCAACAGAAGCGATAGCTCTGCTTCTCCCGTTCCGGCACTTACTGGGTCCCTGCTGCTCTCCAGTCCACAGCAAATGGCTGCGCAGATATTCCCAGGCATTTCCTGTGTTTGGGTATGGGAACGGACGACATCCCTGTAATAAGCTCTGATGGACGATACAGGAACTGGCCTGGCACTCGCCGACTTTCCTATTACACTGTGATTGTTGGGAGGGCTTCTTATGATCATTTCCCCCTCCCCAGCCATACAGCTTCTATTCTTGTCGGCAGCACGTCCAATCTGGATGATTCTCAGAGTGATTGGGAGAAGGTGCTGTGGTCAGACGAGACAAAAATTGAGCTCTTTGGCATTAACTCAACTCGCCGTGTTTGGAGAAAGAGAATGGGAGAATGGATGGAGCCATGTGCCATAAAATCCTGAGTGACAACCTCCTTCCCTCCGCCAGGACATTAAAAATGGGTTGTGGCTGGGTCTTATAGGAGGATAATGACTCAAAACCTACAGCCAAGGCAACAAAGGGGCGGCTCAAAAAGAACCACAATAAGGTCATGGAGTGGCCTAGCTAGTCTCCAGACCGGAATCCCATAGAAAACTTATGTAGGGAGCTGAAGCTCTGAGTTGCTGAGCGACAGCCTCAAAATCTTAAAGGGATCCTATCCTTCAAACACTTTTTTTTTTGAGTAACACATAGGAATAGCCTTAAGAAAGGATATTCTTCTCCTACCTTTCATTGTCTTCTTTGCGCCGCAGTTCCGTAGGTATCCCGGTTTTTGTCGGTATGCAAATGAGTTCTCTCGCAGCACTGGGGGCGGTCCTTAGCGCTCAAACAGCACTGGGGGCGTCCCCAATGCTGCAAGAGAACTCTCTCCAGCGTCGCCTCCATCTTCGTCAGCAACGTCCTCTTCATCCTCTTCTTCCGGCGCAGGTTTCAGACTTCTAGGCCTTGAGCATGCCCACAGGCCACGAGAAAATGGACGCTTGCAACACTGTGTAAGCGGCCATTTTCTTGTGGCCTGTGGGCATGCGCAGTCGGCTCTGCCCAAGGCCTACAAGTTTTACCACCTGCACCGGAAGAAGACACATGAAGAGGATGTTCCAGAAGAAGATGGAGGTGGCGCTGGAGAGTTCTCTCGCAGCCTTGGGGACACCCCCAGTGCTGTTTGAGCGCTGAGGACCGCCCCCAGTGCTGCAAGATAACTCATTTGCATATCGATGGAAAACGAAATTTTAACCAAACGGTGGCGCGGAGAAGACACCTAAAGGTAGGAGAATAATAGCCTTTCTTAAGGCTATTCCGACGTTTTTAACGACAAAAAAAAAAAGTTTTTAATGGCAGAATCCCTTTAAAGCAGTTTTTTTCTGCTTTAGCCGTAGGAATAGCCTTTAGAAAGGCTATTCGTCTCTTACCTTTAGACGTGGTCTCCTCCACGCCGTTCCTTAGAAATACCATTTTTTACCGGTATGCTAATGAGTTCTCCGCAGCAATGAGGGCGGGCCCCAGCGCTCAAACAGCGATAGGGGCGTCCCCACTGCTGCCCGAGAAGTCTCTCCAGTGACGCCTTTTTCTTCACCTGCATCCTCCCCTTCTCTGTCGTCTTACTTCTTCGTCAGCTCTGTTAGGACCTCCTAGGTGATCCCAAGAAGGTATGGTAGTCATACACGTGTGGTGCTACTCCAGATGGCCGAGTACTACGCTTGCCCGTATCTTTCAGTCCCATAGACATAGAGGAGATTTAATAAGTCTAGTTTTTATTATGCCTTGTACGTTTCCTGGCATACTAAATATGAAAAAGTTGCAAATTTCTTTCTGCAGAAAAATTTTAGACTTTTTTCGATCTTTGATGCAGCTCCACTTTCCTAAATAGAGGTGTGGTGGTGGTGAAGGCAAGACGAGTAAGGTCTATGATCATTGACACCTATGACATAAATAATGCCTGTATTCTTTGCCAGCCATGAGCTGATATAGATTTTGCGCGATTTATGAGGAGAGCAACCACTAATGATACAGGAGATATGAAGACTGGCATTTCTATGTATATCTCCCCCCATTGAATTGGGTGGCAGGGCACACATGTGACTATCATATTCCAATGAGAAAAATGGGCTCCTTGTTGTCCGTTGATCTTTGGAAATCACTTTAAACTAACATCCCATGTATGTCAACTATAACCGTGATGGCAAACATTTTAGAGACCGAGTGCCCAAACTGCAACCCAAAACCCACTAAATTATCACAAAGTGCCAAATAACCTTAATAATGTGCGGATCCACAATTGTACTGCAAAATATCGTCATACGAATGGAGCTTTATAGAGCTTTCTGCTCAACTGTGACCTCCCACACAGTCTAATCTGCTCCACAGTAGCCCCCACACAGTATAATCAGCTCCACAGTAGCCCCCACACAGTATAATCTGCTGCACAGTGGTCCCCACACAGTATAATCTGCTGCACAGTGGTCCCCACAGTATAATCTGCTCCACAGTGGCCCCCACACAGTATAATCTGCTCCACAGTGGCCCACACACAGTATAATCTGCTGCACAGTGGTCCCCACACAGTACAATCTGCTGCACAGTGGCCCCCACACAGTATAATCTGCTCCACAGTGACCCCCACACAGTATAATCTGCTCCACAGAGGCCCACACACAGTACAATCTGCTTCACAGTGACCCCCACACAGTATAATCTGCTCCACAGGGGCCCACACACAGTATAATCTGCTGGACAGTGGCCACCACACAGTATAATCTGCTGTACAGTGTTCCCCACACAGTATAATCTGCTGTACAGTGGTCTCCACTCAGTACAATTTGCTCCACGGTGTCCCCCACACAGTATAATATGTTCCACGGATGGGTGCCCAAAGAGAGGGCTCTGAGTGCCACCTCTAGCACCTGTGCCATAGGTTCGCCATCATGGAACTAGAACTATGTAATGCTTAATTTCTCCTCTGGGGGCGCTGCAGGGAAACCGAACACTTAATGTCAGTTTCCCTCTTGGAAAAAAATCTCAGATTGGGAATGAATTTTCTTCCAAATCAACTCAGATGTTCAGCAGGAGGCCATGTCCTGAGCCTGCGCTATATATACATATACGACAAATGAGGCCAATAGGTAAATTCCCTCCTTCACTCCAAGGATATCATAATCCTCCTTGCACGGTTTCCTATGCAATTACTTCCATAAACGTTTATAGTTAAGGACCTGGTTGTGTCTCATAAATGCGCCTATAAAATGGGAATTCCTACAATCTGGAACTAGAAATTAAAGGGATTAATCGGCCTTAACACAAACAGGAAACAAAATGCCTCACAGTTTTATAAACCTCCGGTTGGAACACGTACATCTAATGGACCGTCTATGAATGCACCTAATAATTATCCTGAAATTAACATAATATAATATAGTATGTCACTAAAATAACACAGACTGCGGTCTAAAAATATGGGGCAGGCTCCAAAGGGAAACATGGACAAGACGGCCCTCTATGCAGGGCCAATTTAATAGATTAGGGGGCCCTGTTCAACTTTTTGTATGTGGGCCCCCACCATAGTATACCTAACCCTGTTCCCTCTATTATATTCCACTCTGTCTCCTAAGGACATGACAGAGTTAAAATCACTACCTGCCGCCCGAAACAGCTTAATCCAGGCCAACTGAGGTGGGCCCCCCCTCTACCATAGGGCCCGTCCAATGTGGATGCTCCATTTGTTCTATGGTAAAGCGGCCCTGCCCCTATGTCACCACCGAAACCGATTGACTTAAATTGCTCAAAACCATTTAAAGGGAACCTGTCACCTGTATTTTATCCTATAAGCCTCCACCACCCGCTTAGCGTGCTTTTTAACAGCTTCCCAGTCATGCTATTGTCAGAATTAAGTGATAAAGGATTAGCATTAAAAAAAAAGTAATTATTTTAATTATTTGCTATGCTAGTTACCCCATTTATTCATCGGGGCGGGTCACAACATCAGAGCTTTAATCGTGCCCATTGTTGTGTGATGGACACGGTAGAGAAGGTTTCGCTTCTTAGGCGTCGAAACCGAAATCTTGCACTAGATAAAATAATAACTCTTTAGGTTCCGCCTCAGGTTCCGATCCAAAACCCGGACAGCCGTGACTGAAATCGGTGCACTGCACCGGCATCCAGCTGCGCACTCCGCTCTGGATTAGGCCCAATGAATGGGTCTAGTCCGGAGGAGGGAGTGTCTTCAGGCCGAAACGCGAGGCAACTCGGCCTGAAGAATGAGCACCTCGCTTCTTCTTTTTCCCGGGAGCCGGAACAAACGGTTCCTGGAAAAAAAGACCTCAGCGGCTCCCATTGATTTCAATGGAAGTCATCTTTTTGGTCAGGGTTTTGAGGCGAACTTACCCTTATACTCCCCCTGCCGCTGTACTCCCCAAGCCGGTGTAGTTCTTCACTTTATCCAGAGGAATACACCTCAGCTTCAGTGTCCATGCCCCATACCTCCGGCACATGTGCAGTGAATCCAGTGAATGTACGTCCTCAGCTTCACTGAAGAAACGCGCAGGCGCCGGGAGCACCAGAGAGGAGTCCGCTGAGACTCAGATTCATCTCTAGGTAAGTATAAAGGATTTATGTGCAACAGGGCTTATTCAGAACGTGCGATGTCCATTGACACATGCAGATGTCCATTCTCTTTGCATAGATGAACAGTCCGTGGCTAAAGGCGTGCAGAATTTTGGTCTGTTTTCTAGTCTATGGGTGCCTAAAAATCATGAACAGCACTTGGATGCCATTATTCACGGATCTAGAGGCGGTGTAAAGTACAGTAAAGCAAAAAGATAAATACATCTGTTTTTTCCCATAGGTGGAAATGGAATCATCGAAGGACAGTACCAGATCCAAAAATAAAATAGGATCATGGCTGTCCGTGATAAGCCCCTACATACTGCTATCCCCCAATGAGTGGTTATCATCTAATACCTGCTCCCTATGTAGGTTGACCATTTTTTTGCAGTAGATCTCTACTCAGGACCTATCAGTGTGGTGCCCTATGCACACGGCCGAGTGTGCAGACCAAGGTGGGATCAATTTTGCAGCAGAGTGCGACATCTGAGTGTCATCCATGTGCCTTTCATGATTCGCTCACCTCTATGGGGGCTTCCGATCTGTTCCAATGACACGGTGCAGGATAGGACCTGCTCTATAATCATCAGAGACTCTCGGCCTGTACACTCGGACATGTGCATTAGGTTCAACATGCAATGTGCAACAGATGTAAAACATCTCAAAAGGCGGTTTTAGGATGCAAACGTGTTTTTATTACTCATATGGACTGTCCAGGATTTGACTATCCTTAGGCCATAAATATCTCAGGTGGCCCCTGCACTGATCAGCTGTACGGGGCCCAGCCATACACAACACAGATCCAGTATAGTGGCCGGGTGCTGCTACTGCAGCCTAGCTCCCATTGAGGGCATGGAGCCAACTACTTTCTTCCCCATATTGTGCATAGAGTACTGCCAAATGGGGCCCGGGTGCCATCGGTGGACCCCTACTGATCAGATATTTTATGGCCTATCCCAAGGACTGCCCAAAAAAACTTACTCAGTTTTGATGGTTGATCCTTAGGATAGGCCAATAATATTAATTCTGGGGGGGTCTGACACATGGGACCCCTGGAGATCAGCTGTACAGAGACTACATACCGCGAGACGCTTCTCACTCGCCATACAAACTGTACTGGTGGGTGTAGGATCTGCATTGAAGTCTATGGAGCAGTACCTATACCCTAGCTTAAGTTTCTGTCCGTTTTTTGAGGGAAACAAAAGTGTGGCAGGTCCTACAGAAAACTGACCTGCTTTTGTTTAACCCTGACCCTATGTAGACGGATGGTCAGTAGTTTCCATCCATTTTTAGCATCAGTTTGTTGTATCTGTAAAACTGATGTTAGACTTCCCTATTGCTTCTATCTTTGTCATCCAGTGTTATACAGAGCGCCATATGGCGGCACACAGAATTCCCAGCGGCTCTGTACGATGTGCTCTTCTGTGTAACAAACCAGCAATAATCTCCCTATATCTGAGATTCCTGGACTCACATGGACTGTGTTATGAACTTGGGGCCGCACGTGAATTTCCAGGTTTCAGCCGGTTACGTGGTTTATACTGTATACCTTCAGTAGAGACATCACTAGCGCCCAAATAGGCAATACTCCCATGTACAGGGAGTTTACTATTAAACATGTCGCCCTATTAACCTTGGGGCTATGTAACACTTCACAAGCCGCCGTCCCTGGCTAATTATTAGGATGGAAGCCAAATAAACGGGTGACTCTTGGATGCGACGTAGTAGCCGGATCATTCACTTGTCCCATACTTGGCCTGGTTACTACCGGGTGAAGGAGCAGGGCACAGGGCATGTCTGCACAGCGTCACCTTAGGTACACAAGACCGACATATAGAACAGTGGGCACTACAGAGATTTTGGGAAGAAATCTGTGAAGAATAGCCAATACTTATATATATTTTGCAAGCAGACCAAGAAGACTTTTCCAGTGTCAAGTCTGCAAGATCAAAAGATTTTTACAACTCTCATCCATATCTATGTAAAATCTGTACGTAAAGTGATTTCCCTAGAAATGCATTGAAATGTGATATTCTTGCTGGAGGCACCGTCCAAAATATACGGTATAACCTGCACCTCACATGGCGCTCTTCCCTGACTGTAAGGCCATGACCAAGAGCGTGTGCTATCTGTGTTTTTAATGAATAGCACGCTGACCCATATTTTCTATGGCCGTATAAACATGACTGTGTATCGTTACAGGCCCACCAGGGGGTAAAATTTAGGATAGGTCCTATTCCTGTTCATTTTGTGGTCTGGGCTTAGTCATTGAAAAGTATAGGGTCCGTGTAGGACAACCGGATACTGTCCATGACGTTTTCTCCCGGACCTGTACATAAACATGAATATAAGGAGCCAATTCCGCTCCGCTTGTAGCCTACTGTAGACTTTATATCCCAGCAATGTGACCTGTGTAAACAATATTACCTGCTGTTGCATATCGCCGTGAGAATCTTATACAGGCTCTATGAAAGAGGGGTTGGCTGACATTCCCTTTAAAAACTGGAAACCTCTGTGTGTTTATAGGGCTGCCCTATAGTGAGTGACCCAAAGCTTCACAGTAGTAGAGCAGAGCTGCACAATCCTCGGACCCCTGTCTTTCTGGACACCTTCATGTATGTCTCTATGAAGATCACTGGGATCAGCCTCTGCAGGTCAGCCATGACACATAACCCGTATAAGTGTGGTTAAAGCCATGTCCATATGACAGGAGCCAGCACTTACCGTATATACTCGAGTATAAGCTGAATTTTTCAGCACAGTTTTTGTGCTGAAAAAAAAACCCTCGGCTTATACTCGAGTCAAGCAAAAAAAAAAAAAAAAAAAGATTTTATTTTTTTTTTTTTGGGGGGGGGGGGGGATCTATGACCAGCCGTAATAGAATCTCCCATAAAATAGTGAAAAAAAAACCAGGAGCTTTAAAAATATATAATAAAAAAATAAAGTAAACAAAGGTTGTAAATCCCTCCTTTCCCTAGAATACATATAAAAGTAGAAAATGACTGTGACACACAAACACATTAGGTATCCCTGTGTCTGACAGTGTCCGGTCTACTGAATATAGGGGATCTGCAGGGCTCCTGTTCCGTTGGGAAGGGGTTAATAGGAGCACTGCAGATACCCTATATCCAGCCAGGCTGAATTCCAAGTGGGTGGAAAAAAAACAGTCCTGAAGCTCAGGGAAGGGGCAGACAGACAACCAAAACACTCCCTCCCCATTTTAATTTTTGATATTTTCCAGTAGCTGCTGCATTTCCCCCCCTCGGCTTATACTCGAGTCAATAAGTTTTACCAGTTTTTTGTGGTAAAATTAGGGGGGTGGGCTTATATTCGGGTCGGCTTATACTCGAGTATATACGGTATATGAATTGTCAGTAGTGCCTTAGTGATAAATTGGGCATAAGTGAACCGAAATGACCACCTCTTATCAAACTGGGAAGACGCAAGACCCTTGTTATTCTGTCCGGTCAGGGGTCCCAGCAGTTGAACCCCAACAATCTGGTAATTTTGCCTATTTTGCAGAAGCCTACTGTTAACGAGGACTTGTCACGTCCTCACCTACCTTCACAGTCCCTGCAATGACTCTGATGCTGTTTGTACGCTTCTCCCCTGTTCTCCAGTAATAGGTCGGTTTTGGTACCCAATGCAAGTGAACTGTCAAGTGGGCGACATCTATTCCTCAAGGTCAATCAAGACCGCAGTTGACTGCTGAGGTCAATCAGTGGCCTCAATAGTGGTTTTGGAAAGACCCAATGACGTCACTGGGTCACTTCTGTGACCACTGAGACTACCGATTGACCTAGGGTGCAGATGTGGTGCAGAAATCCCGGCGGTGAAGGTAACGTGCGCCCTTGACCTATATGAGTGACATGACGGGGTCCTTTCCTGCCACTACGGAGGCCACTGATTGGCCGTAGCACTTACGTGTGGATGTGAATGAATGGACAGCAGTGGTGGACTACAGGACATCAAAAATTTCACAGTGTCACATTGCGATATATGACAATATGTGACAAGACACATTGTGGTCACAGGTCGCTTGCCCGGGGCTTCCATAGTAGTTGCCTGTCTGTCACTTGCTTGTGTTCTGACAGCCAGGTCACACCTGTAGAAAAGTTTTAGTTGTGCAACTTTTTTTTATCCATGTGTCATGTAGCCCCTAGCCTTAAAAATTGCAAAAAATAATGGCAAGGACATCTTCTCCATTGCATTGCAGGTATATAAGGTGTATTTGGCAGGTGCACTGCGCAGGTTGTCTTCATTGTCACACAAGTGTCCACAGACACCATAGCGCCCCCTCCCCAGATGATCATTGCCAGGTATTACACCCCCCTCACCTGAGCCTCTCCTTCTCCGTCCTCCTCAGCTGCTCGTCCCTCTCCAGCACCTCCAGGATCCGGCTGGCTTCTTCCTCCTCAAGGAAGCTGAGATCCAGCCTGCCCCGGCCGGAGTTCCCGCTCATGGTTCTGGCAGGGGAGACTCTTAACCCTTTGTAAATCCTTTCTTCTAGTCAGCCTGAGGGGGCGCCACCATGATGCCAGTCCGTGCACAGTCCCTGCGGCTGCGACTCCTGCTCTGCCTGCAACTTCACACACATCCACCTGCCGCCGGCCGAGACAGTGATTGACGGGCGGCTGAGCCAATCAGCATGAAGAAAGGAGCCCTGAGGTGAGGTGGCGACCAATCAGCGTGCAGGGCGGGGCGGCGGCTCCTGGAGGTGACAGACTGTAGTAGAGTGACACAGGAGGACAAGTGTGACTGGGGCTCACCCTGATAATACCGCACCTGCCTCCCGTACCAGGAACCTGCCCACACCCCTCACATGCTACAGGCTGAAGCCATGACAAAGACATGGGAAATGTGCAGAGAAAGATCAAATCAGCTACATGTGTATCTATATATAATTATAGCTGTGTGTGTGTGTGTGTGTATCTATCTCTCTCTCTCTCTCTCTCTCTCTCTCTATATATACACATATATATGTCTATATACAAAATTATACACATTCTGCAAATTAAAATGTCCCTTCCTTGTGACCCCGCACATTATAATGCCCCCCTGTGGCCCACACACAGTATAATACCCCTCACTGTCACCCCACACAGTATGATACCCCTCATTGTCACCCCCACACAGTATAATACCCCTCATTGTCACCCCCACACAGTATGATACCCCTCATTGTCACCCCCACACAGTATGATACCCCTCATTGTCACCCCCACACAGTATAATACCCCTCAATGTCACCCCCACACAGTATAATACCCCTCATTGCACCCCCAACACAGTATAATACCCCTCATTGTCACCCCCACACAGTATAATGCCTTCTCATTCTGGCCCGCACACAGCATAATGTCATGTTTGTTGCCCCCACACATTGTAATGAGCCCTCCATGTGGCTCTCACACGGTATAATGGTAGCTTGTGTCCTCCACACATTATTATGCCACCTCTTTGTGACCTCCTGTTGTGGCCCCAACATAGTATAATACCCCTCATTGTAGTCTGCACACAGTATATTGTCACTCTTGTTACCCCCACACATGATAATGTGCCCTCCTTGTGGCTCTCACACAGTATAATGTACCTTGTCACCCCCACACAGTATAATGCCTTCTCATTCTGGCCCGCACGCAGTATAGAGTCAGTCTTGTTACCTCCACACATTATAATGACCCCTCCATGTGGCTCTCACACGGTATAATGTCACCTTATGGCCCTCACACATTAATATGGCCCCTCCTTGTGGTCAACGCACAGTATAAAGTCCTCTCGTGCCCCACATTATAATGGCGCCTGCATGTGCAAAAAAAGTATACTCACTTGGCCCTGTTCTCCCACAGGTATGATGCAGTTACAGAGGCTTGGTGTCGAAGAAGAGAGCTGAAGGCTTTATACTGCCTTTCAGAGGAACAGCAGGACATCACCTAAAATTTGGGATTGTCCCAACTGAATCTGGGATGGTTTGCAGCTTAGCCCTAGTACTGTATACAGTCCTGTGATTATTAAACCTGTCTGCATTTTGCATTTTTACATGTATTTCTTCAAATATGCTGTCTCATTCTTAAATTCTATCAATTAGGTTCTGTTCACACTATATTTAGTGTGTGCATCAAGTCCAGCACAGACACGTAGAATGTTTTGATGTACAGTATATGTTATCTGACAATGATTTACAATGTAAAAAACAAAAAATATTGTCCTGTATTCTTTTTAATGATACAGTATATTGTATATTGGAAACCATAGTTCACATGATTTCCAATATAAGCGCAATACATGTACTGTACCTGTATGTTGCCTAGTTGTGAGCTTTGTACAATTGTCACAGGGTTACAGCTCCTGCAGGATCAGGGTGGATACGCAGCTGTCATACAGTCAGGGACTTTCAGGAGAAGACAGAAACCAATTCTAACCCATTCTGTATTCTCTTTTGCAGGCTACATCATGCTCTGTGACTGATTCTGGTGTTGGCTACCAGCAGCGATGTGCAGCTGGATAGTAGCCAGCGACTAATGCCTCAACACGAGGTTGTCTTCCCCTGTAACTAGGGCTGCTTTGCATGCCCCAGTTTCACACGGCTATAATATGTCCGCAGCACCGCACCTCTAATGAGGCAAGGTGAGGGCGACCGCCTCAGGCGGTGATGCGGAGGGGGGGCGACAGCACGGTCGATTTTTTTTTTTTTTTTTTTACTTTTTTACTCTGAACCAGTGGGGCTCTCCTGCGCTGGTTCAGATGTCTGCGTCTCAGCATAGGTGGTGTCATCACGCCGCCTACGCCTAGACACAGACATCCTACTGCCGGATGAAGAGGAGGTGGCAGCAGCGGGAGCAGCACGAGGTCGGTAAGTAAAATAACTTTTTTTTTGTTTTATAATAGGCCGCTACCTGCTGGAGTATCCCCAGCAGGTAGCGCCCTATTTACCAACCTCCCCGGACCTGTTCACTGCCGCCCCCGCTTCCTCTTGTACTATAGGCCACGGAGGGCGGTAGTGAATAGGCCCGGTCTCAGGACGCGATCCCACTGCTGCTGTTATTATACTCGGGGGTCTATTCAGACCCCCAAGTATAATAATCAGAGCCCCAGGGGAGGTGAGGGAACATTATAAACAGTTTTACTCACCTCTCCGGGATCTGATGTTACTCCTAGCAGGCTTCGGGCCTATATGGTAATGTCCCAGGTCACGTAGTCTGGGATATTACCATATAGGCCCGAAGCCTGTGCTAGCAGTACCATATAGGCCCGAAGCCTGTGCTAGTAGTAATAGCCTGTTACTGCTAGCACAGGCTTTGGGCCTAAATGGTAATATCCCAGACCACGTGCCGTCTGGGACATTATCATACAAGCTCGAAGCCTGCTAGGATTAAGGGGGCGTTCACACTAGCGTCGGTGTCTGACAGCTAGTGTCCGATGCTAATGTCCGCGCAAATTCTTGCGCGAACATTAGCATCGGACACTAGCTGTGTCCGTTACATCTTGCATTGATTTAATGGGACATCATGTGCGTTCTTTTACAGTCCGTGTCTGTCCTTAAAGGGGTATTCCCATGTCCCTTGTTCACCAGTCTTCGCTGCTGCAAAGACTTCTTTCTTCCTGGTTTTCAACGTCAATTGGTGGGCGAGGTTTCATATGCAAAGCCATACTATCCAACTACCTCCAGTTTAGCTCCGCCCCAAATTAGTGTGTAGCTCCGCCCACCACATAGCGTGATCCTATGGGACGACTGAAGGGCCTGTGATGTTATCAAAGGTCCTATAACATTTGGATTTAGCTTGTTCTATATAGAGTCGGCTAAATCCTAGTGGGCTAAGGGACCAGGTCCTTCTATCCACTAGCTTTTAGCCTGCTCTATATAAGAAAGCTAAATCCTAGTGAGCAGAGGGACCAGGTCCTTAGGATTTAGACTGTTTTATATGAGAAAGCAGCACTCATTTCCCCCCTCCTTTATCTGAGAGCAGGAAGCTAGGTCGCGTGTGGTGCAGACACAGGAACAGCTACAGACACAGGCTCGCTCCCTGCACTTAGCCTCTCCCCCCACCCACCCCCACCCCCGAGAGCAGGCAGCTACATCACTTGGGAAATGAGCAGATAATCCCAAGGGCCATAGAAACGCAGTGTCAACAATGAATTGAATAAAGTAAGATAGTGGACAAACAAAGCAGTTTTGCTGAAGCAGTGTAATTAGGAAAAGTCTTAAATCCACATTAACAAGCTGTATAGATAGGATCCTTGTGATGGGACAACCCCTTTAAGTGTCTGTTCACAAAGATGTCCGATTTTTCAAGCGGACAGCAAAACCCTACAGGTACAAAATATTACTGCATTGTATTTATTATAATGTTACTGCTAGCACCGCCAACCTCCCCCCCCCCCTGCTGTCTGAGGCGGATGATCAAAGACGAACAAAAAACCCCACCACCCCCACCCCCACCCCGGACTCAATATGTATGACAGGCGCCAGGCAGACAAAAATATCCAACAAAAAAAAAATCTCAACA
>NW_027440144.1:0-18046 GCF_031893055.1 Leptodactylus fuscus | reverse complement strand
AAGGCCTCAGAGGTTTGTTAGAGAACACTAGTGAACAAACAGCTCCATGAAGACCAAGGGACTCACCAGACACCAGAGATAAAGTTGTGGAGAAGTATAAAGCAGGGTTAGGTTATACAAACATATCCCAAGCTTTGAGAATCCCAAGGAGTGCTGTAAAATCCATCATCTAAAAATGGAAAACATTTTCTACAACTGCAAACCTACAAGACATGGCCGCCCACCTAAACTATTCTTTGTTCACTGCACAAAGAAAGGTCCATAAAGACATGGTTGGAGGAGTATGGTGCGGAAGAACTTGAATACTGCTCAGAGTCCTGCCCTCAACCCATCCAACACCCAAGGGATGGTCTAGAATGGATATGGTGAGTCAGACTTTACAATGTCCGACATTAGGGTCTGACCTCACAAAAGTTCATCTGGATGACGGGGCAAAAATTCTCCCTGTAATTTGCCATTTGCCTCCATACATCTCCGTCCTATCTCCATTATTATTCTGTGTAATCCTCTTCATGACTCCCGTATGGTCAGCTTATCCCTCACACACGGATAAGGATTCTCTCCGCACAACATGACCCATGTAAGTTGACTCTGTGGATCAGGACATCAGGTCAGCCATAAAGGGTCAAATGAGGGCTTTGATTGGTCTGACTGGTCATGTGAGTCTCTCCATCATAAGAGGGGACCGGGGGTGTACAACAAAATGTCGGGAATAGGTGACGATGACTTTTATTTTGTTTTACGCCGCCTGAGTTTTCCAAAAAAATCTAGACAGCCCCTTTAACACTATTAAAACCTTTGCTTGCTGTCAGTGTATCAGCACAGGTACGTTAGATCCATCGCAGGTGACATCTGATAGACGGGGACATTTGTCGGGGCTTTTTTGGCTGATTTCTGCCGCAGCGATTCATAGAGATGACTATAATTTCCCTCCATGTATCCACAGTGTAGCCTTCAGAATCCGAACGCGTGAAATACGAGCGGATCAATAGTAACTCAATTCACTTTGAAGGCTGCAGCGTGCAGCGATAAACATGATCCCCCCCCCCCCCCCCCTCAGATACTGCTGTTTTACCTTAGTTAAGAATTGGAAGAAATCTCATATATTGCCTTTATTGCCTCTTGTAAAATGCGGAAAAAAACATCTTGTCCCTGAGCGTCACAGGATTGCACACTATGGTGGAGTGGCAGCCATTGTGCCCGACTTTTCCTTCTCACTCGCCGAGGGACGGGAACAGGAATCGCATCATCTTAATTGACTCGACTCACTTAACTGCATGCAACTGATCAATTTGGACAGTGTCAACTCAGGTGCGCCTGGAGAATATACGTCCCCGCTACCAGCAAAGATAAGATCCTTATCTGGAATAGGGGAAAATGACTCTTCCTCGTGTCGTGTCTTGGCAGAGAATCAGCAACAGAGAGATCTGGACAAGAAAGGAATATGTCAGGAATGTGCGGTAACTATTGTTACTTAAAAGGCTTCTCCGCTATGTAAAATCCATTTCTGTTAGGAAAGTCCCCAGAAAATATGTTACACACAGGATGACCCTACTGCTGGGACTAATGTTCATTTTCCCTACAGCGCCTCCAGAGGGGAAATACAGCATTACACAGTTCCCTCATTAAAACCCTGTAACATGGTTGGGTCCTCCCAAGAAATAGAGAGTGACCATAACGTTGGTGGAACCAGGACAAAGATCCTCAACAAGAAAACACTCCCTGAAATGTCACCGTCTCTAGTGTTTGTTAAGTGTCTGAATATAGCTCAACCGCAGACTTGCAAAAGTAGCTTCTTGACTATTTCTGATGATAACATGAAGAATAGTGAGCGCAGCTGTGGAGTATGATACAAGATGTAACTCAGGATCAGTACAGGATAAGTATTTTAATGTATCTACACAGTGACTGCACCAGCAGAATAGTGAGCGCAGCTCTGGAGTATAATACAGGATAAGTAATGTAATGTATGTACACAGTGACTGTACCAGCAGAATAGTGAGCGCAGCTCTGGAGTATAATACAGGATAAGTATTTTAATGTATCTACACAGTGACTGCACCAGCAGAATAGTGAGCGCAGCTCTGGAGTATAATACAGGATAAGTATTGTAATGTATCTACACAGTGACTGCACCAGCAGAATAGTGAGTGCAGCTCTGGAGTATAATACAGGATAAGTATTTTAATGTATCTACACAGTGACTGCACCAGCAGAATAGTGTGCGCAGCTCTGGAGTATAATACAGGATAAGTAATGTAATGTATGTACACAGTGACTGCACCAGCAGAATAGTGAGCGCAGCTCTGGAGTATAATACAGGATAAGTAATGTAATGTATGTACACAGTGACTGTACCAGCAGAATAGTGAGCGCAGCTCTGGAGTATAATACAGGATAAGTAATGTAATGTATGTACACAGTGACTGTACCAGCAGAATAGTGAGTGCAGCTCTGGAGTATAATACAGGATAAGTAATGTAATGTATATACACAGTGACTGTACCAGCAGAATAGTGAGCGCAGCTCTGGAGTATAATACAGGATAAGTAATGTAATGTATGTACACAGTGACTGCACCAGCAGAATAGTGAGCGCAGCTCTGGAGTATAATACAGGATAAGTATTTTAATGTATCTACACAGTGACTGCACCAGCAGAATAGTGAGCGCAGCTCTGGAGTATAATACAGGATAAGTAATGTAATGTATGTACACAGTGACTGTACCAGCAGAATAGTGAGTGCAGCTCTGGAGTATAATACAGGATAAGTAATGTAATGTATATACACAGTGACTGTACCAGCAGAATAGTGAGCGCAGCTCTGGAGTATAATACAGGATAAGTAATGTAATGTATGTACACAGTGACTGCACCAGCAGAATAGTGAGCGCAGCTCTGGAGTATAATACAGGATGTAACTCAGGATTAGTACTAGATATCTAATGTCATACACTCTTTTACAAAGTGACACAACTTGTTCTATAGGTGAGAAAAAATGCACACACACATATCTACACTATATACAGTATATTTATAGTACTAAATAGGATCTAGAAATATACCAGCACCATACAGGTAATCAGCCCATTACGATAATGATGATGATGGAACGCTATATCACCGCTCTCCAGTTATAACATTATAATTTACAGGGGGTTATTACACAATAAACAGACCTCATGCATTACAAAACTCAATTATTGCAAGTGCCTGCAGCGATCTGAACACACAGCACTTTTCCTGCTGCAGCTGCCAGGTGGGACGTTCCATGTAACAGACAGAACCAGCTGATTCATCAGAATTATGTTTGCAGTAAATGTGAACGCAATAATTATGAGGAATCTGGAGCAAATTGCCCCCCCTGCCCTCGCAGTATGGAGAGTAATGGGCCTGAAAGACTCTATAAGCTTGGCAGCTCCTTCATTGTACTGAAATAATCAATGAAGCCATGATGAAATAAATATGGTGGAATTGCAGAAAATTCACCAGTCAGCGGCGGCCAATTGTGTGCCATGAACTCAGGGGAGCAGAGCTGTAACCGGATCCCTTTTCAATTTGACATTGTAATAATTGTTTGGCTTCCAAGATGGTGACAGCAGGTCTTCAGAGGTCATAAGTCATATTAAAACCCATTAGTCTTATGATCTTAGACATACAGTTATACAAAAGCAGAAGTTTGGGCAGTTTGCTGGTCTGGAGCATTCAGGTGTATGTTAGTTAACACAATGGCAAGGAAGAGAGCATTGTTTCGCAATGGTCAGAGAAATTGTAAAAAAACAAGCGCTACATCGGACTGTACAGGCCTCCATTAGCATGGTAGATGTTCAAGCAGAACATTTAGAAAAAGACTGAACAAGTTTGGAAGGGTTGCCAGGAGAAATCTTCTTTCTAAAAGGAACATGGCTATTGATCTCACATGTGTCTGATGTATATTCCACTCTACTCTGTTCCGCTCCCCATATCCCACAGACACCCAGTATGCTGCTTCTATTACATGAGCATGTGACTCTCCGGCTGCAGAGCATCATAGTCACTGCTCACAATGGCAATTAGCAGGAGAAGAAAGCTTCCACGCTTAATGATCTCACTATTATGATCACATCAAATTGCCTTTGACTTGCAGACTCCTGAAATCCTCCGCGTTAAAGAAAGGTCCCAGGGTCCCAATTAAATCACAAGCTCCGCAGTCATTGGAATTGTATATTTTTTTCTCTTTCGTGGCATAAAAGAGCTCATTATAAAGAGGGGAAATTAATATTATTAATCTTTTTATCACAAGTTAACAGCCACCTCTGAAGACTGTGCAGGAGACAAGCGGTGATAGGGCCTCAGACGAGCGTCACTAGAAGGAAGAAACTGAGCAGCTGGAACAAGCGCTGAGATGTAGAACTAAAGACGAGGTGTCTCAGGGAAACCTTAAAAGTGGCAGCAGGGGAGGGAAAATTACGATTTTGTGATGACTAATAACTATGAATAATATATAGTATTATGGATCATGTCCATGTAATTTATACCAATATAAAGTATATATGGAAGATGCCCAGGTTATATCAGCATGGTCCTTATCACTATATGCAAGAAGATGTATAACTTATACCGGCTGTACATATATAATTATATACAGTATATACCCAGGTTATAGCAGCTGTACATATATAATTATATACAGTATATACCCAGGTTATAGCAGCTGTACATATATAATTATATACAGTATATACCCAGGTTATAGCAGCTGTACATATATAATTATATACAGTATATACCCAGGTTATAGCAGCTGTACATATATAATTATATACAGTATATACCCAGGTTATAGCAGCTGTACATATATAATTACTAGCATCTGCCCGCGACTTCGTCTGTGGGTTGGTGTTGGCACTGAGACGCTTATATATAGCCAATTGCTGTTGTGGATGATCCGCCTGCTCCCGCGTCTCAGCTCTGCTACATCGCAGCATATGCGCAGCATACTCAGTTGTATGTACATCTCTGTATATGGAGAGCGTACTCAGCTGTGCTACAGCGCAGCTTAAGCTCTGCTACATCTGGCCATTTGGATTATAGGGGTGTTCTTATGTCAGTGTGTGAGCAGCTTCTGTGTTACAAAGGGCTGAATGGATGTTGCTGAAATGTGCCAAAGTTCTCTCCCCTCCCCCATCAGAAGCAGAACAACAAATTCCCTGTCCTACTCACTGAAACTCTACACCTGATATACTCCTCTTGCCCACACACACCCTGGATGTTTTGTAGTCTCCTGATCTTCCATGAGACTTCATTTTCTTTCAGCTTTCACACTGTGCAGCTTCATCCTATATATCTCCACCCACAAAAGAGTGTGTAGCTCCGCCCACTGCCTAGCATGATCCTATCCTAGAAAGGCTGAAGGAACTGTGATGATGTCACCACAGGTCCTTTAGTGTTGTGTGAACTTAAATTCCTTCACTGCCGTAGTGTAGTGATGTCATATACCGGGATAAAAAGTAGTCTATGTTTTAATCGGGGTTCCTATTTATGTATGTGGCAAATTCCACGCAAATCCGTACAGCCGATTTTGCGTGATTGAGGAACAAACATCCAAACTCACAAACATCCAAACCCACAAACTTTCACATTTTTATATTAGTAGGATATACAGGAGATACCCGGGTTATACCAGATGTGTGTGTGTGTATATATATATATATATATATATATATATATATATGCACACGCACACACACACACACACACACACACATAATTATATACAGGAGATACCCAGGTTGAGATACCCAGGTTATACCTATGTACAGTATATACCCAGAAACCACTGAGAAAATCTACATACTAAGGGTAGGTGTGGAATAGCATTTCTAAAGCCTATGCAAGGATGTGATTAGTTAAAAATGACTTTAAAAAATGAGAGCAGTGATATAGACCCTGCTGGTATAATGTGAGTATCTCATTGTTTCAGTTGATACAGGTATTTGGTATAACCTTGGCTTCTTTTGTTGGTGTGTTATTGAATGCGGAAAATACTGCAGAATTGCCTTTTAAAGAATGTAGTTTATGTGAGAAGCAGAAGATAATTCCTTTCTTTAGTAGTAGCCGTGTAAATTATTGTGCATTGCACCCAATAAACGTGGAGTCTGTATATAATGTGTGCAGGATGTAGTTAACAGGAGGGATAGAGGTTATTACACAGCATCCTGGGCTCATTGCTTGGGGCTGCTGTGATCCCAAATGTGATCATTCAACCCCAGACCTCTACTAAATATCAGAACAATTAGTTCTCCCTCTCACAGGACATTGATTGTGGACATAATTGTGGGTAAATTACAGCGCTGTAGTCAGGTGCAACATAATATCATCCCAGCAATCAATGTGAGATGGATGTTATTTTTAGTATGTTCTAGTAATCCATAGGAAACTACATGAATCCTCCATGTACTATACTCACAGGAATGACTGGCGATTTCAATATCAGTAATACTGCTGCAAGTCTCTGCAGGATTTATACAGCAATATGTAATCTCCTACAACACAGGCTTATTGGTATAACCTGGGTAACTTCAGTGCATAACTATATATGTATAACCTGGGTATCTCATGTATATAAAAATATGTGTAAAGCCGGTATAACCTGGGTATCTCATGTATATAAATATATGTGTAAAGCCGGTATAACCTGGGTATCTCCTGTATATAATTATATATGTACAGTTGGTATAACCTGAGTATATCCTGTATATAATTATATATGTACAGCCAGTATAACCTGGGTATATACTGTATATAATTATATATGTACAGCCAGTATAACCTGGGTATATACTGTATATATGTATAGCCGGTATAACCTGGGTATCTCCTGTATATAATTATATATGTACCGCCGGTATAACCTGATTATATACTGTATATAATTATATATGTACAGCCGGTATAACCTGGGTATATACTGTATATAATTATATATGTACAGCCGGTATAACCTGGGTATATCCTGTATATAATTCTATATGTACAGCCGGTATAACCTGGGTATATACTGTATATAATTATATATGTACAGCCAGTATAACCTGGGTATATACTGTATATAATTATATATGTACAGCTGGTATAACCTGAGTATATACTGTATATAATTATATATGTACAGCCGGTATAACCTGGGTATATACTGTATATAATTATATATGTACAGCCAGTATAACCTGGGTATATACTGTATATAATTATATATGTACAGCCGGTATAACCTGGGTATATACTGTATATAATTATATATGTACAGCCAGTATAACCTGGGTATATACTGTATATATGTATAGCCGGTATAACCTGGGTATCTCCTGTATATAATTATATATGTACCGCCGGTATAACCTGGTTATATACTGTATATAATTATATATGTACAGCCGGTATAACCTGGGTATATACTGTATATAATTATATATGTACAGCCGGTATAACCTGGGTATATACTGTATATAATTATATATGTACAGCCGGTATAACCTTGGTATATACTGTATATAATTATATATGTACAGCCGGTATAACCTGGGTATATACTGTATATAATTATATATGTACAGCCGGTATAACCTGTGTATATACTGTATATAATTATACATGTACAGCCGGTATAACCTGGGTATATACTGTATATAATTATATATGTACAGAAGGTATAACCTGGGTATCTCCTGTATATAATTCTATATGTACAGCCAGTATAACCTGGGTATATACTGTATATAATTATAAATGTACAGCCGGTATAACCTGGGTATCTCCTGTATATAATTATATATGTACAGCCAGTATAACCTGGGTATATACTGTATATAATTATATATATACAGCCGGTATAACCTGGGTATATACTGTATATAATTCTATATGTACAGCTGGTATAACCTGGGTATATACTGTATATAATTCTATATGTACAGCCAGTATAACCTGGGTATATACTGTATATAATTATATATGTACAGCTGGTATAACCTGGGTATATACTGTATATAATTATATATATACAGCCGGTATAACCTGGGTATATACTGTTTATAATTATACATGTCTAGCCGGTATAACCTGGGTATATACTGTATATAATTCTATATGTACAGAAGGTATAACCTGGGTATCTCCTGTATATAATTCTATATGTACAGCCGGTATAACCTGGGTATCTCCTGTATATAATTATATCTGTACAGCCAGGATAACCTGGGTATATACTGTATATAATTATATATGTACGGCCGGTATAACCTGGGTATATACTGTATATAATTATATATGTACAGCCGGTATAACCTGGGTATATACTGTATATAAAATTATACATGTACAACCGGTATAACCTGGGTATATACTGTATATAATTATATATGTACAGAAGGTATAACCTGGGTATCTCCTGTATATGATTCTATATGTACAGCTGGTATAACCTGGGTATATACTGTATATAATTATAAATGTACAGCCGGTATAACCTGGGTATATAATTATATATTTACAGCTGGTATAACCTGGGTATACACTTTATATAATTCTATATGTACAGCTGGTATAACCTGGGTATATACTGTATATAATTATATATGTACAGCCAGTATAACCTGGGTATATACTGTATATAATTATATATGTACAGCCGGTATAACCTGGGTATATACTGTATATAATTATATATGTACAGCTGGTATAACCTGGGTATATACTGTATATAATTATATATATACAGCCGGTATAACCTGGGTATATACTGTTTATAATTATATATGTCTAGCCAGTATAACCTGGGTATCTCCTGTATATACTTATATATGTACAGCTGGTATATGGTATACATATTCCTATATACTTTGATATAGACCATGCTGGTATAATCTGGGTATCCTCTGGTCCACATAACTGGAAGATATTTTATAGCTGGTCCCTTCTTTATGATATAATTTTTGATACTATAACATTCTTGCACAAGGTGTAAGGCATTCAGTCTGGGCTGTTAATGTTTCCATTAAGGTAGCTCTTGAAGCAGAACCTGAAGGGGTTAACCACATTGAGCACAGCAGAGATATAAGACAGATATTTGTCCAATTTACTGGAGAGAAAACAGAAGGAGAAGAGCCGGGCCAATCACATTCTGATCAGACACCTTCCTCCTTAAGAAGAAATCAAAGCGTAATAGTTATGGATAGGCTATTAAGCAGCAGCCCATCACTGTTCAAAGAAATTACCATTTTTTACAAGGCGTGATATATGGTTCCCGTGTAGCCGTCATAAGCCATTTCCCCTTAAATAAGAACGGAATATGTTTTCCCACCAAGCTGTCACATTAACCGTCTTTGATTTGTATTTCAGAAACACAGAGAAAATGAATGTGAGATGCGAAGGAATTCGCTCTGCACCGGAGATAAGAGGAAGCTCTGCACTTCACATCCATGCATCAACATCACCTCTAATTCGTGCAACATCCACTCTGTCTGTTCTGCACAATGCCCCTGCCGTAGGCAACGCGCTCACCGGCTGCAAGTGCATCACAACTAGGTCAAGGGGAACAACATGGCTCCTCTGTAGATGCTGCTTTTTTATCAGGGGCGGCTCCAACCCAGCAGTGGTCTGCGGTTGCCTTCAATAATAATATTAGGAAACTAACGCAATGTGAATTAGGAAATCGCTCAGATGTTTGGCAGAAATTCTGAGAACCCTGTAATAATCTTCAGATTAATCCTGCAAATGGTGAGAGCAGAATATACACTCACCGGCCACTTTATTAGGTACACCTGTCCAACTGCTCGTTAACACTTAATTTCTAATCAGCCAATCACATGGCGGCAACTCAGTGCATTTAGGCATGTAGACATGGTCAAGACAATCTCCTGCAGTTCAAACCGAGCATCAGTATGGGGAAGAAAGGTGATTTGAGTGCCTTTGAACGTGGCATGGTTGTTGGTGCCAGAAGGGCTGGTCTGAGTATTTCAGAAACTGCTGATCTACTGGGATTTTCACACACAACCATCTCTAGGGTTTACAGAGAATGGTCCGAAAAAGAAAAAACATCCAGTGAGCGGCAGTTCTGTGGGCGGAAATGCGTTGTTGATGCCAGAGGTCAGAGGAGAATGGCCAGACTGGTTTGAGCTGATAGAAAGGCAACAGTGACTCAAATAGCCACCCGTTACAACCAAGGTAGCCAGAAGAGCATCTCTGAACGCCGCACAGCACGTCGAACTTTGAGGCTACAGATGGGCTACAGCAGCAGAAGACCACACCGGGTGCCACTCCTTTCAGCTAAGAACAGGAAACTGAGGCTACAATTTGCACAAGCTCATCGAAATTGGACAATTGAAGATTGGAAAAACGTTGCCTGGTCTGATGAGTCTCGATTTCTGCTGCGACATTCGGATGGTAGGGTCAGAATTTGGCGTCAACAACATGAAAGCATGGATCCATCCTGCCTTGTATCAGTAACGGTTCAGGCTGGTGGTGGTGGTGTCATGGTGTGGGGAATATTTTCTTGGCACTCTTTGGGCCCCTTGGTACCAATTGAGCATCGTTGTAACGCCAAAGCCTACCTGAGTATTGTTGCTGACCATGTCCATCCCTTTATGACCACAATGTACCCAACATCTGATGGCTACTTTCAGCAGGATAATGCAATGCCATGTCATAAAGCTGGAATCATCTCAGACTGGTTTCTTGAACATGACAATGAGTTCACTGTACTCCAATGGCCTCCACAGTCACCAGATCTCAATCCAATAGAGCATCTTTGGGATGTGGTGGAACGGGAGATTCGCATCATGGATGTGCAGCCGACAAATCTGCGGCAACTGTGTGATGCCATCATGTCAATATGGACCAAAATCTCTGAGGAATGCTTCCAGCACCTTGTTGAATCTATGCCACGAAGAATTGAGGCAGTTCTGAAGGCAAAAGGGGGTCCAACCCGTTACTAGCACGGTGTACCTAATAAAGTGGCCGGTGAGTGTAGTTACTGTTTGTGGCAGTCTGTATTCTACGAATTCACTGACTTTGTAGTGCGAGCAACTGTGATAACTCTGCTGAGCTTTGGGGTTGTAATAACCTTCAAGATGGTCTGCAGGGCTACAGTAAAGAAAGTAAAGGTCCCTGTGGCTGTCCTGAGATTATAGGTGCGGTTTGTGGAAGTCTGTATTCCGCAAATTCACTGACTTTGTAATGCATGTAACTCTGATAACTCTGCTGAGCTGTGGGGAGGTGGAGGTGGGAATGGTGCCAGCACAATGTAGATGCTGTTTATGGCAGCCTGTATTCTGTCATTGGAAGGATCACTTTTTTTTTTTAATAGGAGTAACTCTGATAGTAACTCTGAAGAGTTATGGGAACTGAAAGATTTCCATGGCAATCCTGCAAATGCCAATATAAGATTAGATGTGCTGTTTATGGCAGCCTGTATTGTGTCTGCAGAGTATCTTACTCCCTTTACAGTGGGATGACTCTGATAATAATACTTTATACAAATTTCAGGACCACGGACAGCACTCGCCTAGTCAGAGCTGTGCCTAGACTTTACTTCACTGGGTACAGGTTTAGGTCACTGTCCTTGTGTCTTGTTGTCACCCCTCCTCCCTCACAACCATCACTTGAGACACATGTCCCAGTTGCCCTCACTCTAGTGACACTCGAACTAAGCACAATATATGATCATTGTATAGAGGAAAGAATATAAGTCCTGGGAGGAGTCGGCCACAAAAACTTCACCATCTGAACCTGTCAAATTCAATAAACACACAATATACCATACGAGCTCCCCCTAGGGGTGGCTGCAGGCAGACAACAGGTTTTTTTTTGATTCTACTTCTCTGCAGAGGATTTGGAGCTCTGTATCAGAGCAGCCAAGTTCTGACTGCTATAAAGAGATAATAAGAAATTAATCAATGCAGAATTTGGACCTAATCATGACAAGGATGGAGATTCACTTTGTGCTTCACGGATTGGTGGGCGTTGGGTCTCCTAGATTCCAAGGTCCCAAGACTCTGGCATCAGCAGCGGAGCCCAGAAGGCGTATATTATAAGCAGTGACATTTCCAGGAAACTTGTCCTCCCTCTGCACTGTCACACGGAGATATCCCTGTGATTTAATTGTGCCCTAGTCATTTCCAGGCCAGAGAATCCTCCAGCGACATGGGCCAAGAACAAAAATAAAGCGATGGCGAAAAAAAAATGGAGACAGGAGTTAACGCAACGTCTGTTCAATTAGTTTGGAAAGTATTTCTGTGTGTGGACGCCGAGTGCGTTCTGCTCAATTCCCTCCGGCTGAAATGCCAATTTTCTGCATTGCCGGCACGGCGGCTGCCTATGGAACGACTCTGTTAATAAACTGCACAAAATAACCGAGCAATTAAGCAATTAAACTGTTTTGAAATTTAATTTAAGGCGCTGGCTCGGAGCTGCTGTTTCGTCTCTTTGCTTTTTGCGGTGATCAGGACAGCGTGGGGCCGAGCAGAACTACACGGGAGGGCGCGGGGCGTGCGGCCTGGGCACCATCATTAAAGCGGCTTTAAATTATTATGGCTGTGATTATTTACATCGGTGATGCTGAAGTCATTCGTAGCAATAGGCGGCTGCCAAGAGAGGGACAAATCACCAGACGTCACCGTAAAGACAGTGGCATAGCCGGACGAGGCGGGTGCTGCTATGTAGGAACATGGCTATGGGATTCATGGAAGATGGCAGCACAAGTTTAGTGTAAGGGTAAGGATGGGGGTAAGACATCAGGCTAAGATCACACATTATACCCTGCCTAGCTGAGGTCTTCTCAGTCACACACTACAGAAAAGTCTTTTCCTCCAGATGATGTCACATTGGTAAGACATGTCATCCAGAAATAATGGAAAACTGACAGACTTGCCCATGTTCATGTGAGATAAAATCTGCAATTTTGGTTCTTACAGGCGGCAACTACTAAAGTTCAATTGTCAGAAAGTGAAAAGTTCTGCAGATTTCAAGTTTTTTCTTTCCTCACCATTTTTTTAAATCTCTGCTTCCTGTCAGTGACTAGAAGTGTTATTGTTCATATCCCAAAGAAGAAAACTTGTCTTGATATTGAAGATGATAGATCAGATCTGTAACTGGATTTTATGTATTAAAAAGTAAAAAAAAAATGTCTAGAATGATAGAAATGTGACCTAGGGTAGATAGATATGAGATAGATATAGATAGACAGACAGACAGACAGACAGACAGATAGATGATAGATAGATAGATAGATAGATAGATAGATAGATAGGAAATAGATAGATAGATAGATAGATAGATAGATAGATAGATAGGAGAGAGATAGATAGATAGATAGATAGATAGATAGATAGATAGATAGATAGGAGACAGATAGATAGGAGATAGATAGATAGATAGATAGATAGATAGATAGATAGATAGGAGATAGATAGATAGATAGATAGATAGGAGATGGATGGATGGATAGATAGATAGATAGATAGATAGATAGATAAGATAATAAGTATGTCTGATGTGCAGGATCTCCTCCATCGCCACCACTGCCCCCGGGCTGTAGACCAGTACAGAACATGTTCCGCCCGCGCTCTCCCAGTTGAGGCGTCTTCTAGTCGATACCTCGTCTTCACAGTTGGCGATGCAGACAACAAATCTTTAATCACTTTCTGATACATTAAACTTGCTTTGTTTTTAATCTAATTGGAGCTGGCATTTAAGCATTAAATTGGCATCATAGGCGGGCAGAGATAAGAAGGTAGCCGGTCATTATCAGACTTATTAAATGTCAATCAGCGGCTGGGCAATTAATGTTGTGTAATCACCGCGCCACAACGAGATGGTTAAATGCCAATTAAGCGCTTCACCCATCTCCTGCCATCTGAGGCATTAATAAGGCTCTTATTACAGATTAGTTGCCATCAGCATTTTCATGGCATTCTGCTTCACTTCTCCTACCTATCGCAAGGTTTATTACTATTGAATGCCGTTAACCCACATATAACTAACGGGACTGAGTAATAATGGCGGCTGGAGGCCTCCCACAGAAGTGAATGTTTAACTCCTATATCCCGATGGTATAGTGAAAATTGCAAAGCCATGAGTATAAAGGCAATGAGATGGAACGTGCAGGAAGCCTGTAAGGTGCAAAATGTCTCCCAAACCAATAATTGTACTTCAATAGGTGCAGACACATATGTCTGTGGCCACAAACTGATAAACAACGCAGCCAAATGAGCCTATAAGTGTTGTGAAGGCGGGACTAATCAGGCCCCTCCTATGAAGACTGATTTGCATATCCCTAAAGAGGATTATGCTGCAGTGCTTGTGTCAATCAGTGTGTGCTCACAATGCACTATTAAGAATTTGGGATCCTTCTGGAACTAATAGAATTCCTTCTTGTAGAATATCTTATACAGACTTAAAGGCAAGACTGCGATTTACAAAGATTGCTGGGAAAGTTGGGTGAGCAGATCTTGTTGGTTGTTGTCACTCTACTCTCCCAGAGTAACAGATCTGCTCCTATGAGGTTATTCATTCATGATGCCGTTTTTTTTAGAGGGGAGTCCGGCACCTCATAGTGGGGTAGATGATGGGACCAAACAGGACAAGGCCTCCTCTAAGAACCCCATAGTCATCTGCCTCTATGATATGGCTCCTACAGGAGTTGTCACCCAGTCCTCTGACAATCTTTCTCCTCCCGTTCACGTCTGGTGATCATTGGTACCCGTCCTACATGGTAACCTCTTGTTAATATGTTGCTGCTATATAAATAAAATATATTATGTATTATATTTAATTATCAGTTGACAAAGTGGATTTAAAGGGGTTGTCTAGTAAATGGATGAACCCCTATGGAGGTGTAACATAAAAATCATACTCATCTGTCCTGCATTCCGTTGTCCGCCATTGTTGTCCGTTTGGTCTTGTGTTGTGTTTTTGTTGCTGAAAGTCCTGCGTGCCCCATGTGACTACTTCGACCAATCAGTGGAGAGAAACAAGTGACATCACTCACATACGTCACCACTTCCTCATCAGCAACCGCTGATCACCTATACTGTGACCTTTGCACCTATGTGAGCAGAACAAGGCCAGGTCAACCTCTACAAATGTCCCCATTCACTGACAGTAAGCAGATATTGGGGTCATCTGCAGTTCTGACTCCACTATGCCGGCGCTTGTCGGGCGTCTTGATCATTCGTCCATGTAGGAAGTCTCTGCGCCTTCACAGATTCTTCAGACATTTAATTCATTTGCAATCTCTTTGGGAGAAATCACATCTCGAGTCATAATTATTTGTTGAGTCGTTGGCAATTGAGCGCTAAATAATAGGAGTAATGATAGGTTAGTGATACAGCCGCCGCGTTAAGCGATAAATGGAGAAGTTGCCATCTCTCTCCTGTCAATGGCGCCGCTGAGTAAAGTAAAGGACTTGGCTTCAGTCTATTCAGAATTGAGAAAAGTCACTGATTATTACCGAGATAAATTCACCTGACTCCGTCGTCCTATTCAATGACTTAATGAGGCGTGGACGCCATCCGGAGCCATTACCGCCATTCACTGCTTGACTGCAGCTCAGGAGATGCTATTGTTTCAATACAAATATCCTGTAAGGTGTCTCTGATGAAGGGATATCCTCCACCTGACAGGAAGCGACCCTCTGATGTCATCTGCTGTATCTCAGTGACAACAATGGAAAAACAAAAAATAATTGTAATGTTAAAGGTCTCATAATCTGACATCAAACAGTCCATTCTCATAGTCCAGCATAGAACATTGAGGGGAAGACAAATGAATAGAAATAATTATTTATCGCAGATTGAATTATATGATCAACTAATAATCTATCATGTTTGATAATCTGGGAAGTAAGAAGTCCCCTTGGATTAAGGCCGAGGCCCCACTGTAAAGTATGCCTAAAAATACACACAGCAGACACTGCGATTTTAAAGCGCGTCTATTATATCTACAGAAACACCAGAGGTTTCCCTACAGATACAATGGAAGTAGAAAGTCTGCAGAGGTAACATTTGCAGACTTTCAGTGAAAAGCACTGCATGAAAAACCACAATGTGTTGTCACTGCGGTTTTGCCTACTACGCTTTTTTGCTGTGGCCTGCTACATGGGGCCTTAGCCTAAGGGTCTTTTTCCAAACAGCCTTTTATTATACCCCAGAGCTGCGCTCACTATTCCGCTGGTGCAGTCACTCACTGTGTACACACATTACATTACTTATCCTGTATTATACTCCAGAGCTGCGCTCACTATTCTGCTGGTACAGTCACTGTGTACATACATTACTTATCCTGTATTATACCTCAGAGCTGCGCTCACTATTCTGCTTGTGCAGTCACTGTGTACATACATTACATTACTTATCCTGTATTATACTCCAGAGCTGCGCTCACTATTCTGCTGGTGCAGTCACTGTGTACATACATTACATTACTTATCCTGTATTACACTCCAGAGCTGCGCTCACTATTCTGCTGGTGCAGTCACTGTGTACATACATTACATTACTTATCCTGTATTACACTCCAGAGCTGCGCTCACTATTCTGCTGGTGCAGTCACTGTGTACATACATTACATTACTTATCCTGTATTATACTCCAGAGCTGCGCTCACTATTCTGCTGGTGCAGTCACTGTGTACACACATTACATTACTTATCCTGTATTATACTCCAGAGCTGCGCTCACTATTCTGCTGGTGCAGTCACTGTGTACATACATTACATTACTTATCCTGTATTATACTCCAGAGCTGCGCTCACTATTCTGCTGGTACAGTCACTGTGTACATATATTACATTACTTATCCTGTATTATACTCCAGACCTGCGCTCACTATTCTGCTGGTGCAGTCACTGTGTACATACATTACATTACTTATCCTGTATTATACTCCAGAGCTGCGCTCACTATTCTGCTGGTATAGTCACTGTGTACATACATTACTTATCCTGTATTATACTCCAGAGCTGCGCTCACTATTCTGCTGGTGCAGTCACTGTGTACATACATTACATTACTTATCCTGTATTATACTCCAGAGCTGCGCTCACTATTCTGCTGGTGCAGTCACTGTGTACATACATTACATTACTTATCCTGTATTACACTCCAGAGCTGCGCTCACTATTCTGCTGGTACAGTCACTGTGTACATACATTACATTACTTATCCTGTATTATACTCCAGAGCTGCGCTCACTATTCTGCTGGTACAGTCACTGTGTACACACATTACATTACTTATCCTGTATTATACTCCAGAGCTGCGCTCACTATTCTGCTGGTGCAGTCACTGTGTACATACATTACATTACTTATCCTGTATTATACTCCAGACCTGCACTCACTATTCTGCTGGTGCAGTCACTGTGTACATACATTACATTACTTATCCTGTATTATACTCCAGAGCTGCGCTCACTATTCTGCTGGTGTAGTCACTGTGTACATACATTACATTACTTATCCTGTATTATACTCCAGAGCTGCGCTCACTATTCTGCTGGTGCAGTCACTGTGTACACACATTACATTACTTATCCTGTATTATACTCCAGAGCTGCGCTCACTATTCTGCTGGTGCAGTCACTGTGTACATACATTACATTACTTATCCTGTATTATACTCCAGAGCTACGCTCACTATTCTGCTGGTATAGTCACTGTGTACATACATTACATTACTTATCCTGTATTATACTCCAGAGCTGCGCTCACTATTCTGCTGGTGCAGTCACTGTGTACACACATTACATTACTTATCCAGTATTATACTCCAGAGCTGCGCTCACTATTCTGCTGGTACAGTCACTGTGTACATACATTACATTACTTATCCTGTATTATACCCCAGAGCTGCGCTCACTATTCTGCTGGTGCAGTCACTATGTACATACATTCACTATACTGCATGCTTTACAGGTGAAATATCTCAGTATTCCCTTCATGTTTAGAGTCTGTTCTAGGGATTTGCATTCTGGGAATTGTTGCCTTTCCTCTAATAATCCATCCTAGAGA